>NC_081572.1:14376620-14655335 GCF_022355385.1 Mustela nigripes
CTAAAGAAACCTTAGGTTAATGCAACTCTATCTTTTTTTTTTTTTTTAAGATTTTATTTATTTATTTGACAGAGAGAAATCACAAGTAGATGGAAAGGCAGGCAGAGAGAGAGGGAGAGAGGGAAGCAGGCTCCCTGCCGAGCAGAGAGCCCGATGTGGGGCTCGATCCCAGGACCCTGAGATCATGACCTGAGCTGAAGGCAGCAGCTTAACCCACTGAGCCACCCAGGCGCCCCTACCTTTTTTTTTTTTAAGATTTTATTTACTTATTTGACAGAGATCACAAGTAGGCAGAGAGACAGGCAGAGGGGGAGGGGGAAGCAGGCTCCTGTTGAGCAGAGAGCCCGATGCGCGGCTCGATCCCAGAACCCTGAGTCTACGAGCCAAGCCGAAGGCAGAGGCTTAACCCACTGAGCCACCCAGGTGCCCCACTTCTACCTTTCTTTTGAACAGAAGTAGTTTTGAGAGCATGCGTGACTGGCCAATGTGAGGGGGAAAAGAGCTGATGAGTAGAGGCCATTAAAATTACAAGGTCATGTAGTTTTCTGTATGAGTTAAGGGATACATAACCAGCCCGCCAGTGGCTAAGAAGAGAGAAAATTTTGAAAACTAAGGAAATATGTCCCTAAGACTACAAAAAATATGGGGCCAAAGTCTTCATGACTAGGTTGCAAAATGATATCCTTTTAAAGTGGAAAGGTTGTCCAAGTAAGAAAACTGAGAAACTCAACAAAGTGCGAAGAAGTCATTAGGGAATCACCCCACACTTCTGAAATCCCCTGGAGGAACTCCGGAGCTAGTCATTTTTAAATAAGGAACTACTTGGCAATCTTTGCATAGACTCGGGGCCACAGGTAAAATGACATGCCCTTTTATGTCCAACTGTGTCCTTCGATTTGGTTTTGGAAGAAGACATTAAGGATATCCCCACTTCCCACATTGGTCTTGAAAATAAAATGAGTCCTCTTAGCTTGAGCTATGTGGTCTGGTGGTCTTAACCTGGGGTACTGTTGGCTTCCTGTGGGAGCTTTGTCAGACAAGCATGTTTGACCCCTGGAAATCCTGAGTCCATGGGTCTGGGCCAGGGCCTGTGCTTTTTCTCTAGAGCCCAGACGTGATGATGATGATAGATAAATCCCAAAGACCAGGTACTGTTTGTATCCCAAAGACCAGGTACTGTTTGTACAAAAATGTGTTGGGATCTCCTGATGATGCTCGTGGAAAAGTTGGTTCAGAGCGTGCGGCCTGATGGCACCAGGGCCCAGTTACGGGAGACACCTGTCTGTGAGCGGAAGTATAGCAGGAAGTAAGGATCTGGGCTAATCCTGTCTGTAGTTGTCTGTTACTAAATCCCTACAGGGGAGGCAGGACTTGAAACACAGGGAGCAGGCCCTGGGGGCGGGGGTGGGGGCAGGCAGGGCCCTGTAGCACAGGGCAGCACGTGGGAGGGCGACCTGTTTTCTCCTAGAGCAAAGGTTTCTTGTTAGTGAGCCTCAGAGGTGCCCGGAGACACTCAGATTCAGATCTCTGGGCCCCATCAGCAGGTCTGATTCCAGGGTCTCAAGCAGGAAGACCCCACATGAGGACATCCTACTTCCCAGTAAAGCATGTTTCATAGTTCTCACAGACAAGGGGAAACGTGGTGGTTCGGAACAAAATGATCGCGTTTAGGGATGCCTGGGTGGCTCAATCAGTTAAGCCTCTGCCTTCAGCTCAGGTCATAATCCCAGGGTCCTGGATCCCATGTCTGACTCCCCACTCAGCAGGGAGTCTCCTTCTCCCTCTGTCCTCCCCACGCCCAAATAGATAAATAAAATCTTAGGGAAAAAAAGAAAGAAAGAAAGAAAGAATGATCTTATAGAGAACTGACCTAAAGATAAAGATTTTTCTTGTTTATTTTTGTCTTGGAAATACAGACCATAAGAATCTCTGGTAGGTTTGGGACAACAGTGGAAAGATCATAGAGTGAGATCCACATCACAGGGAGAGAACACAAAGCAAAGTGTGTCCTGGAGCCAACAGCGCACTGTGAGAGAGTTAACTGGCTCTTCTGGGTAGTATAGGCGTCATTTCATGTTAGAGCTAAACAGATTTTCGAGCCATACTGAATCCCAGTTTTACTCAACTTTGTCTCTCTTACAGTAATATGCATACAGACGATGCTCAATAAATGTGTAACATACAGTAGGTAGTCTTCAAATAGCATAGAGATGAGTGAGTGAGGGCCCAGAGAACTGTGCCCCCCGGTTCCCCTAGCAAATGCGTCCTGTTTCTCTCTCTCTCTCTCTCTTTTTTTTTTTAATATTTTATTTATTTATTTGACAGAAATCACAAGTAGGCAGAGAGGCAGACAGAGACAGAGGGGGAGGCAGGCTCCCTGCTGAGCAGAGAGCCCGATGTGGGGTTCGATCCCAGAACCCCGAGATCATGACCTGAGCTGAAGGCAGAGGCTTTAACCCACTGAGCCACCCAGGCGCCCCATCCTGTTTCTCTCTTGTGAATAATTTACCCCTTCCCAGGATGGAATTTAGATAATAGGAATAGAACGCCACCCGAGCGATTTAAATACTAAGGTGGGAACGTGATAGCCTTAGTAGGGTGATGTTACGAGGTAGTGCTTGAAGGGAGAAACTGCTTGAATTTTTAATGGAGCTTCAAGAAGCTTCAGCAGCCCACAAGTAAATTAGGAATTACCCACACAAGTCTTACTCTGAACATATCCCAAAGATCCTGATTCCTCTCCTTACAAGGACACTTCTTTGCCCCTCACTGTGAGATTCAGAACACTGTATACCTGCCACTGAGTAATAAAATTTCTGTCTTAATGAGACTTTTCTGGTAACTGCCCCTCATTTTCTCTCCCTTTACAAATGTGGGTGCTCACCCTCTGGGCCCCTCAGTAGGGAGCGACAGTTGCCTGAGCTTGACATGGACGGCCACCACCGTGTGGGGAGCCGGTCTTATGGAAATGTGTTTCCTCTCCCAGGACACCATGAAACCCCCCTGTCCGCGTCTACCAAGATGCTGGAGAGATTCCCCAACAACCTGCCCAAACATCGGGAAAACGTGATTCCTGCCGACTCAGACAAGAAGAGCTTCGAGGAAGTGAGTGGGGACGTGAACAGTTAGTTCCTGCCTCCTCGGGTCAGGTGTTGGGGGAAGGCATTTGCCCTTGCCTTGGGGCTCACAGTGGACTCGGGAGGGGAGAAGACTGCTCGGGAACCCACAGCAAACATCACCCAGTGAAGGCCCGGTGGGGAGACTGTCAGAGCACTTAGTGAGGGCGGTGGGAAAGGCAGAGGGATGGGGGAGGGGGCTGGCTGATGGGACAGGGGTAAAGGGCACCAGAGGACAGAGGGCAGCAGAGATGAAGACCCGGAGGTGGCACGAACCCTGCATGTGCAGCTCTGGGCCTGAGACCAGCTCTGAGGCCACCACGTGGGGAGCGGTGGGAAGTGGGACCATGTGCTACAGAGGAATCACGTCACCCAGCTTTGCTTGCACCTGGCAGTGGAGCCAACGGTTGGGGAGAGGAGGTGGGAGACCCGAAGCTTCTTGAAACCAGGAGTAGCTCTTTGGAAACGGTGGGCTCGGTTGCTTGGTCTGATAGAGGCTTGGTGTGGCAGGGGCCCAGTGTGCCCACAGAACAGAGATTTGGGCGGCAGGGAGGCCCCCCCAGGTGGTAGCTACCAGGAGCCTCTGCCCTGGGCTGTCCCCTTTTAGCTCTGGGGACACAGAGTGCCGGGCAGGGTCTCTGCCGGACATAGGTGGCCATCCAGACTAGAACGATCGGAGGGGAGTTAGTAAAGGGATTATTCTCACAGATGTGGACAGCCCTAGGCGTTCTCTTAGCATCCTTTAGCCTGAAATTGGGGGGCAGGAGTGGACAGCCTGGAGCTTCAGTTGGCATAATCAGCAACCGACCTGGACTTCCTTTCCCACCTCCTGCCCCATCTGCTGGGGTCTCAGTTGGGAACCAGAGGGCAGGGAGACCACTGCTGTGCCCATAGGTGGGGCAGCCTTCTGTGGCACAGAGCGAGGGGAGGAGGCAGGAGGTAGGAGGGGTTCCAGCATGGCCAGTGGTGGGAGAAGGGGGTCTAGAGAAGCCATTCGGACTTGGTAGCTTCTGCAGCGCCCCCCCCCCCCACGGGGGACGCAAGCCTGAGAGAGGCCTGGACTGTGGGCAAGGTCTGAGGAAGACGAGGGGGACTGGCTGATGTGGGGGCCGCGATCACGGCAAGTTCACTGTAGGGCTCAGATTTGATCCAGAGAGAAAGGAAAGGAAAATCATGAAGCTGTTTAAGAATCTAGAGCGAGATATCTCGATTTGCCTGTGGTCTCTGAAGATAGCAGGTTGGAGAAGTACTTTGAGTCCTAAGACAGCGACCTCGGACAGCATTGATGTTGATCTTATTAAACTTACTTGCATCCACCACTGAACACTTAGAAAATAAAAGTATAGAGAAGAAAATAAGACAGAACCCTTACTCTAAGGCCAGAGATAGCCACAGTTAAGATTTTAATAACCATCCAAACTTGAACAGAGTTTTTTAAAACTCCCCTAAAATCCTCTGAGTTGCATTTACACAGCAACAAGACAACCTTTGTTACAAACACCTCAGACCGAATGTAACCAAGGGTTGTTCCTGGTCCTGTGCTCAGCAGACATTCCTCAGCTGCCTGCTCCCCACCGGCCGAGCCCCCCACCACCCCATACACTGTGGGTGGGGGGAGTGGCGGGGAGAAGCGAAGGCAGAAGTCTGGGCTGCGGGGAAAGGTGGGTGCCTGGTGGGGGATGCCAAGTTCTGCGCTTGCCCAGGGGCTGTGTTCACTTCGCTGGGCAAACAGTGATGGCGCTCCCGGGGTACAGGATGTTTGAGAACACATCGATACATTTTCCCAAACTGTTCTTGGAGTCCTAGAGACTCCAAAAAACTGAGACGGGAGGTCCACTTTTATCTGGTTCCATTTTGGGCTTCCAAGTAAAATTTTGTCTAACACTAACAGATGATTCTGATGCTTTTCAGAAACCTTGAAAAATAGTGGGATACTTGAAAAGAATGATTTTGTTTTTGGAGTTGCCCTGGAAGTTTACAAGTGACAGAAACAGGCTGCTTTATTTTTCTTCAGCCACATCTGTGCCCCCACACAGGGTTTTCCTTTTTAATGTAACACGGTTTTATTAAAGTGACTATCCACCTTTTCACTAGACTTTGTCACCAAGGATGTCAGAGTTTTCTCAGATATCAAATCGACCCTCAAAGGAGGACATCTTTGTCTTCAGTGAGAATTTTCTAAAGAATATAGGATCTAAAGACCCTTCCAAAAGTACTGCTCTTGAGCTGTTTTTGAGTACTGATAATAACCTCATTGCATTGCAGTACAGCCTGGCCCAGGACAGTCACTTTGACAAAGGCAGAGCCATTGTTTGGCTGTGTGATCTTTGGTGAGCCTAGCCAAAAAAGCCCAGCACATTCTACAGCATGATCCTGCCTGGTAGTCACGGCTACTCTTGACTGTTTGGCTCATTTATATCTGGCCAGAAATTGTGCAGTGACCTAGACACTCTGTCCCATACAAGGTTATCAACCTGGTTGACCAGACTTCAGAAAACGCGCCTACCACCGTCTCACAGGATGTGGAAGAGAAATACGAGCGTGCCCCAGCCAAGCCTGAGGCCCCCATGGACTCTGTGCTTAAGGACATCGCCACCATCATCCTGAGCACCTTCCTGCTCATCGGCTGGGTGGCCTTCATCATCACCTACCCCTTGGTAAAGCTCTGCCCCTTCCCTTCGCTCTCCTGGGTGTTTCTGAACTTCCGGGCTGGTCACCTGGTGCCCGTGAGCTCCGCACACGCATCAGATCAGACAAGCACACACATTGCCTTTCACATTTCAGAGTTAGTATTTGCTTATTTTTAGAAACATTGTTGTTAAAAAGACACTAGCTTCTCAGGAAAGGACAGGTTTTTGGTTTTTTTGTTTTTTTTGTTTTTTTTTTTACCTATGTCATAGAGTTAACTAATCGTAAAAACTGATTTGTAAACCTTGCTTCTGCAGATCATTTCGAATAGTTAACTGTATTTTCCTTTTTAAGAATAGGGATGATAGATGAAAATCCACTTAGCTTTCCTTCCTTACAAACTGCCTGTGAGAGATGCCAGCGAGAGTGGAAAAGGCGGCATTCCTTCTACTTTCTGTTGGAAGTGAGCGAGCTAAGATTACATAGTTGAATAGGTTATCAGTTGGATAAAACATTCTAGAATATTCCTTCATCAAGTTGCTCAGAGCACTGAAGTGTCATTTTAGAGTACTAGTGTCCAGGAGGCTCATGTCCCATTCAGGAATAGGAATGACAAACCCTTCCATTTGTCCCGAGGGGTTCACCTGCAGTGTTTTATATCTTACCTCCCACAGTTCCGGGAGGTCATCATTGCTCTGCCTTACTCCCAGAGAAGCTAAGTTCTGGGCAAATTCAATAACGTTCCCAGTGTTACTCAGCTGATCTTTGGCATTTCCTGGTTTTGAACCCGAGTTCAGAGAGGGAGTGTAAGAGTATACATGAGAGCCAGAAAACTCCCGGGGGACGGGAGGTCGGCTTCACAGCCGTCCCTTCAGTGCTCTTCCCACACAGGTAGTAATGATCACGGATCACTGCTACTTCACATGATGACCCCCGAATTTTGCGGGGTAGATGAGAGGAGTAGGGGAGGTGGGGAAGGCAGCGTGACGAAATGGGGGAAGTGGGACTTGGCCAGGCCACATGTTACAGCCACATCCTGGCTGTGTGGCTGTGGGGAGATGGCTGTGAGGTTGTGAGCCCCAGCCGCTTCCCCTGCCCATCCGGATCAGTGACCATCTGTGTGTTAGCCTCTATCAAGTGCACAGCCGTCGTGGACGTAGAGCCATAGCCTCTATCAAGTGCACAGCCTGAGCAAGCCCGGGTCTTCCCATGCTCTGTTTGGTTCCATGTTTATAACGACTCCAGACTTCCATAAAAGTCCTAGAATTTTAGAATTGAATGGACCCCTCCCCCCTTCATCAGGCCCAACCTCCACCTACATCAGTCCTTCCTCTTGCCCCTGCCAGGCCCCTCCAGCAGGGGGCGTGGGCTCTCCTGGGAAATCCTAGATGGCAATTAGAGCCCCAGTCACTGAACCCATCCTGCCTCCTGCACCTTCTCACTGGTCCCTGTGGGATCTCATAAAGGGCCCCTGCTTCCTCTGCCATGGGGAGCTTCTCCCTACCAGCCTGCGCCCGCGTGTGTCCCTGGGGGGAGCAGACTGCCCTTGTCTGGATGCGGGTTTCTCTTCCCAGAGCATGCATCAGCAGCAGCAGCTCCAGCACCAGCAATTCCAGAAGGAACTAGAGAAAATACAGCTCCTGCAACAGCAGCAGCTGCCCTTCCATCCACCTGGAGACGTGGCTCAGGATGCTGAGCCCTTGGACTCGTCCGGCCTGTACTCGGAGAGCTCGGGCACCAGCAGCCCCAGCACGTCCCCCAGAGCCTCCAACCACTCGCTGCACTCCAGTGGCTCTGCCTCCAAGGCTGGCAGCAGCCCCTTTCTGGAGCAGGACGATGAGGGTAAAACGAGTTGCTGTTTTCTCTTTTCATTTCAACATAGTCTAAGAGCCATCCAGTACCAGTTCCTCCCAGGGAGCGTCCGCGGGATCACAGAGTGCCGTTTCTAAGGGTTCACTGTGTTCTCACCTCATGCCCTGTCATTCTGGTGGCCTGGCTTCCACGCCACCCCAGGGCCTTTCCCCTCTGGGGGACCATCCTGTTCTCCCTCCGTCTTGCTCTGGAGGGGCTGGCAGTTGCTGCTAGCCCGAGGTCCCCTGGGTGTCTGACTTGAGAGCGTTGCTGAGGCAGCCCGCAGCCCCGTTACCACTGCCGCTGTTGACCCCCATTTCTTTGGGGGGGGGGGGTTGGCTCAGACCAGCCGTCTGGTCTGGGGGTAATAGTCAGAGGGGCTGGACGCGGAGCTCGTGCAAGAGACTTGAGCCCCAGTCTCAGTCTGAGGCCTTTTCCTGGCCCCTCCATTGCACATTGGCTGTGCTTCCCAAAGGCTTCGGTTGCAAATTGTAGGTACATCTGTGGTGGACCACTGTCTCCCGACAGTAACACTGAGGCAGGGCCCCGGTGTCAGGGGGGAGTGGAGCCCGCCGGCTTCCGCTCGCCACGGGCTGGGAACATACAGCCTGCGAGATCCGTTTCTGTATCTGGGCTCAGGCAGCTCGCAGCCTTCTAGCCTCGAGGGGTTTGAGATTATGTTCGTTTGTAACCACTTTGTCTTCCTGTTTCGTCCCAGATGAGGAAACCAACATGGTGATAGTTGGGAAGATTTCATTCTGTCCCAAGGACGTGCTGGGTCATGGAGCTGAGGGCACGATTGTGTACCGGTGAGTGGCTCCGAGAGCTCTGTGATGTCACCTCCTGTCTGAGCACCTGTCCGCTTGCATGTGGCAGGCCAGGCCCCCGGGGGTGCTGCAGGGTCATAGCAGAGGCCAAGATGGAGGAGTTCACCTCTGGGGAGGAAGGGAAGGCCACCTGGTGCTTGGTTAGGGCTGGGGAGCTCACGGGGTGGCTGCTGCCTCAAGGGACACAGAGCACCGTGGGCCTGTGGGTCTCTCGTCTCCACAGCCTGCTTTGCGTCCCCAACCCAGCCCCTGATCCTTGTCCTCAGGGGCATGTTTGACAACCGTGACGTGGCTGTCAAGAGGATCCTTCCTGAGTGTTTCAGTTTCGCGGACCGTGAGGTCCAGCTGCTTCGAGAATCCGATGAGCACCCCAACGTGATTCGCTACTTCTGCACGGAGAGGGACCGACAGTTCCAGTACATTGCCATCGAGCTGTGCGCCGCCACCCTGCAGGAGGTGGGAGCCCCGGGCGGCTGCAGCCTCCCTCCTCCGGGCAGCGGTGGCTCGAGGGATTACACTTTCTTTTTCTTTTATTTCTTTATATTCACTTCATTGAGGTCACAAAACAGTGTAGGACTTTGAGTGAACAGTTTGGTGCTTTTGACAGACACACCCGCTTAACCACAAATAGCCCGGAAGGAGAGCCTTTTCAGCCCCTCATCTTCAGTTGGGTGGGACAATCTTTGGTTGCAGTTGGTGTCTGTCTCCACTGCCCCCAGGAAACCCTGCAGTTCTCACCCTGAACAGGGCTAGTGCGGGCTTGGAGGATGCTGGCCGAGCAGTCAGGCCTTGGAGATCCTCCTGCGAACCCCTTTTGCTCAAGCTCGATCTCTAGGCTCACCGGGAACCTGTCTCGGTATTAGCTGGCTGCACTTGCAGGTTTGCCTGTATGAGGCCATGAACTTGAATTCCTTGCACTCTTACCTTTATCACTGTACACGAGTCCCTCTGGACTTCTGTTTGGTTAACTGAGCCTCTGGCTTCAGGAGAAAGTCTGTTGGGCAGAGAATGTTGTCAGTATAAATAGGATCAAAGAAAATGAGCGGACCGAATCCCAAATGTTAATTAAAGCAAAAAGCTGCAGGCAGGAGTTTTCTAAACAAAATTAAATCACTGGAATGAAAAAAAGAATGTATTGTGGGGGGGGGGGTGTCAGGGGAAGGGGGTTGGGTTGGTTTGGGGCTGTCCCTGCAGAGGGGCTGTGTGCATGACCTCGGCCTCGTGTCTCTTGCAGTACGTGGAGCAGAAGGACTTTGCCCACCTCGGTCTGGAGCCCATCACCCTGCTGCAGCAGACCACCTCGGGCCTGGCGCATCTGCACTCCCTCAACATTGGTGAGACGCTTCCCTTTCCCAGGCTGCACCCCTGCTGGGGGAGGGGCAGGCTGGCGGCTGCAGGCGTGGTCCCTCCCTCTGCTGAGAATCTGTGCTTTATCGCTGGTATGCACATGGCGAGGTTTGGTGGCCTTCTGACAATAAGAGTTCAAAGAGGACTCTCACAGTTGCAGGCTAGAACCCTTAGAGGTGGCAGCAGGCTTACTGGGAATCTGAGAGGGTGCACTCCCTGACATTACTCGTGGTGAGTGTGGGACTGATCTGGAGCGTTCTGTTAGTTCACAGAGACCTGAAGCCCCACAACATTCTCCTCTCCATGCCCAACGCACATGGCAGGATCAAGGCCATGATTTCGGACTTCGGCCTGTGCAAGAAGCTAGCCGTAGGCAGGCACAGTTTCAGCCGCCGCTCCGGAGTGCCGGGCACGGAAGGCTGGATCGCCCCAGAGATGCTGAGCGAAGACTGCAAGGACAACCCTGTGAGTCCCGGGCGCAGCTCTCGGCCTCCTGCCTCTTCAAGAGACACAGCCCCTGAATTCAAGCCTTGGGGACTGTGGCACATGGAGAATGATGTTTGTCAAAGAGCTTCTATGTGAACAGCATGCTGCTGGCACTTGCCATATGGTCCTGTTCAGACGAATGCAAGGGCAGTGGCTCTCCCCCCACTCCCGTACTTTTCTAATCACTTCCTGCCCCAGCGCCTCGGCTCTAGAGCCTACGTTTCCTGCTGTGAAGGCCAACATGCCCGCAGCCCTTGCCGGGGGCCAGCAGGGCCCTGGGCGCTTCGAATATGCTAGTCAAGTCTCCCCGGGCCCCTTCAGGGTGGGTGAAGCAGCAGTAATACTCCTGTCCTCACTGCTGCAGAGTGAGGAGGATAATTCTCCAGAAGGCTTCATCACCCCCTCCGTCTCTCTTCAGACCTACACGGTGGACATCTTCTCTGCGGGCTGTGTCTTTTACTACGTGATATCGGAGGGCAGCCACCCTTTTGGCAAGTCCCTGCAGCGGCAGGCCAACATCCTCCTGGGAGCCTACAGCCTGGACTGCCTGCACCCTGAGAAGCACGGTGAGCGGGCCGCAGGGCAGGAGGGGTCGGGAGCCACCCCAGCTGCCCAGATAGACTCTGTGGGCCTCCGGGAATTGAGGACACTTTCCCAAGCTGGTGGAAGGTTGGCTAGGTTGGCTTAGAGCACCTCTTCCTAAGGCCGGCAACTCTGAGGCTCCTTCAAGCCCCTCGATGTCCTGGGAAAGACCCCCTCTGGGGACCTCTGTCTTCTTGCTTGTGACCTGTGAGGGTTAAATAACCTGAGGTCCCTTCCTGCATAAACATTCAGGAAAACAAATAGTCCCTGCTTCATAAACTTTGCGTGTGCAGGCCGGTGGTCAGTGGGTGCAATCTGGGCTCGGACAGACAGGCTGAGTCTTGCTCTCTGGGTGCAGGGGCAACAAGCCTTCCTTGCCAACTTCAGGGTTTCCTGTGTTGTAACTGACCCATAATACCCAGTGCCACCTCTAAATTAAAACTGGGGCACCTGAGTGGCTCCGTTGGTTAACCATCTTAATTTCAGCTCAGGTCACGATCTCAGGATTATGAGACTGAGCCCCACATTGGGCTCCACACTCAGTGCAGAGTCTGCTGGGGATTCTCTCTCTCCAGCCCCCTTTGAGCCTCCCCCTGCTCACATGCGCATGCTTGCTCACTCTCTCTCAAATACATAAAATCTTAAAAAAAAAAAAAAAAATCAAGGGTGCCTGGGTGGCTCAGTGGGTTGAGCCTCTGCTTTCAGCTTGGGTCATGATCTCAGGGTCCTGGGATTGAGTCCCACTTTGGGATCTCTGCTTGGCGGGGGGCCTGCTCTCTCTCTGCCTGCCTCTCTGCCTACTTGTGATCTCTCTCTGTGAAATAAATAAATAAAATCTTTTTTAAAAAAATCAAAACTATTGCTTCTCAGCCTTTTGGCTAAGATCATGTGTAAAAGAAATCAAAATTAATTTTCTGTTTTGCTCATGGATTAATTTTCCTTATTCCCTATAGAAACAATAGGTTAGCATGAAGACCCCAATTCCATTAACACAGTGAGGAGTCCCTGCTGTTAATACCTTTGTATATCTTATTCCAGTCATCTAATTAGACAGGTATGTGTCCTTGTGTAAAACATGGAGGTAAATCGTCCATGCCATTGAGTCCCTCTCCATGTTGATCAGTGTTCAATGGGGCATCATGTTCAGAGCATGGCCTGGGACCCTGAGGCATTCCCAGAGCCTCCACTAGTGGGTATTTCCAGTTACTCTTTTTCCCAGATCTCATGGTGAGAACTCCCTGTATTGACCAAAGTTTGTGCATGTTCTTTTTTTTTTTTTCTTTAAGATTTTATTTATTTACTTGACAGAGATCACAAGTAGGCAGAGAGGCAGGCAGAGAGGAGGAAGCAGGCTCCCTGCTGAGCAGAGAGCCCAATGCGGGATTCAATCCCAGGACCCTGGGATCATGACCCGAGCCAAAGGCAGAGGCTTTAACCCACTGAGCCTCCCAGGCTTACCGTGTGCACGTTCTTAAACCATTTCTGCAATGAGCTCCCGTCGGTAGAATCTTGAATCAAAAGGCACGCGTGCTGTTAAGGTTCGGGTATTTCACTGTGACCGTGGCCGGGGACAGTGACGACTTGCTTGTCTTCCTCCTTTGTAGAAGACGTCATTGCCCGGGAATTAATAGAGAACATGATCGCCATGGAGCCTCAGAAGCGCCCGTCCGCGAAACACGTGCTGAAGCACCCGTTCTTCTGGAGCCTGGAGAAGCAGCTGCAGTTCTTCCAGGTCAGCCTCTTGGGTTTGGGGTTTGGGGGTATTTTTTTAATCAGAAGCCTTCATTTAACTTTTCCCAGATTTTAAAAAATATGGCAAAAGACAATGAAACAAATGACTCCTAATCCCATAACCAAGAGAGAACCATGGTTGATATTTTAACATACTTTCTTCATACAGATAAAAGTGTGTTAGGGTCAAACTGTATGTACAATTTTGTGTCCTTTTTTTCCTCAGCACCTAATATTTTGATACAATATTTTATTATGTATTTTTTTTTATTTTATTTATTTATTTGACTGACAGAGGTCATAAGTAGGCAGAGAGGCAGGCAGAGAGAGAGATCATGACCTGAGCTGAAGGCAGAGGCTTAACCCACTGAGCCACCCAGGTGCCCCTAATAGTAGTATGTTATTAATATATTTAATGTAGTATATTAGCATCCAATTTTTTTCATCTTAAAGTTCTAAAAAAAATTTTTTTTTAATTCTAAAATTTTAACTACTCTTGTACTCAGTCCTGTGGATGTGCCGTAATTTAAAAACCTTATGTTGCGGGAACTTACAAATACACACAAAAATGGAGGAAATACGATCATGCACTTCCCTTTTCCCGTCTGCCAGCTCCAGCAATTATTAACTGAACCTCTGCACTCTTCTCGAATCTTCACCACAGATTACTGTGCAGGAACTCTTAGGCATTATATAATTTCATTCAAGTCTCCAAAATCTAAACATTTACTTACACTGGATTCTTTCTACCTTCTTTTACCTATTCTTTGCCCATATCTCTTTTTGCTTACGGTGGATTCTGAGACGCATACTCAGAGGATGGGTAGAGCTGAGCTCCACCGGTGGTTTGGCCGTTTTAAGACTTTGTGGTGTTGCCCGCCTAGTGGCTTTTGTGGAAAGGAAACGGGTTTCTCATTCTCCCTGGGGTCAGTTCAGCAGAGCTCATCCAGATACATCATACCCAGTGCACCCGCCCTGGAAGGCAGGCCCCCAGGGGCAGTGTGGTCTGGGTCAGAGTGAAGCTTGGGTCTAGGAGTGACCGTCACCCTGAACCCTCAGTCCGAGTAGAGCCTTACCTCCCAACATGGAAGCTCCCTGAGACCAGGAGTGGTTGATTTCTGGTTCGTGGCAGGTGCTTAGTAGGTATTTGAATGGATTGAGAAGGGGAGGCTTTCGTGCCATTTCCCAGGGCAGCAGTGGGCAGGATTGTTCATTAGAGTCGTAATACTACAGTTAGGAGGTCAGGTGTCCTCCAGGGGCTTCTGGAAACTAGTCAGGTTCCTTTGGTGATGACAAGATGTAGAACAGGAGTAAAGCTCACACAAAGGGACCTCCAGCCCGCTGTGGGTTAGGATTTAAAGTCTTCATTTTTCCAAGTCCCCTATCTTGTGACCACACCTGCTTCCCCCCGTATAGCTGTCCCGGCTTTGCGGCAGAAGTCTGTGTCTGCAGGGCGTCCGGGGTGAGCAGCTAACCCGTCCAGGGCTTTCCTCTAGCTACTGCAAGTCTGAGTCAGCCAGTCTAGCCTCACCTTCGTCAAAGAAAGAAAAGACTATGGCTAGTGAGTTTGTGCCACGTTAACACGTGTGGGACCCATCGCTCGGTTTTCTCGGCTGCTGGAGCTCGAGCTCAGACACGGGGCAGGGTTTGAGGCCAGGGCAGGGCCTCCAGAGCCCACACTCTCGTCAGCAACTTTCTCCCTCTAGAAGAGGGCTTCATCTGTCATTTCTGTTTGTATGAGGGGCTCTGACCAGCTGTGGATCTGAGCGTGTCCCGTTTCCTTGCGTAGACGGAAAAGCCCAAGATGCAGAGCAGAACTGAGCTGTTGTTGTTCACTGATGAACAGTCGGTTGATTGCATCTCGCCTCTGTGTGAGAGACAGTAGGCGTGCACAGGGGTGAGACACGGGTGTGGCATTTGGGTTTGTGGAGAGGTGCGACACGTCCCCCTGTCACAGAAGTGGTCTATGTGGGTCTCTCCCCAGTGAGCCACAGACAGGGCTGCTCGCAGGAGAGAGGGTGACAGATCGGGAGGGACTGAGGCACAGCACTTGCTGCTGGTGCCGGGGACCGAGGCTTATGTGGCAGTGACCATTCTGTGCGTGAGTGTATCGCTTCTCCAGCCTCCCGTTCTCCACACACTGACCATCGCCTGCTTCCCTTGTCGCCCTCGCAGGACGTGAGTGACCGAATAGAAAAGGAGTCCCTGGACGGCCCGATAGTGAAGCAGCTGGAGCGAGGCGGGAGAGCTGTGGTGAAGATGGACTGGAGAGAGAACATCACCGTCCCCCTGCAGACAGGTGACCACGCTGAAGCCCCCGCCGTGCCGGTCGGCGGAAACGTTTCCAGAGCAGCAGCCGTTTCTAAGAAGTGAATGTGGAGCTGGCGGCTCCGGGCGGTTTGGGCTCCAGATGTCACAGGGTTGAGGCTTTCGTGGGTGTGTCCTCTGGGGTTCATTACACAGATGTGGGTTTCATTTTGTCTCTTCACGTGACAGAGACAGTGACAGGTGCTATGCTCTGAATGGTTATTTGTGCTCGTGGGTATGACCCGGAGGTAGAATTCAGCCTTGCACTGCCCTGGTCAGGCTCTTTCTGGGGGACACATTCCTGTCAGCCACGAGCATGGCGTAGTTCTGTCGTATTTCAGTCTGATCGCTTGGTCCCCAGGAGCCCCGGGAATTTTCCTCTTTAGACATGGGTTCGTCATATGGCATTCCTGGTTTCTTCCCTAGATCTGCGGAAATTCAGGACCTATAAAGGCGGCTCCGTCCGAGACCTCCTCCGAGCCATGAGAAACAAGGTAAGCGGCGTGAACCCCCGGCGGGCCCGGCGACGGGTCCAGCCACCTTCCGCCTTTCTGTTCTCTGTGGGTCCTTCCCCTCCTACTAGAATTCTGACCTCGCAGGGCCAACTCGTTCCCTTAGACAGGTTTGCTCTTCTGCGATGTTGAGATGTGAGTAGTTCCGTTCTGGCAAGCCGGCTGTCTGATGCTGGTGTCGTCTGTGGTCTCTGCTGACCTGTGTGTGCCCTGTTCCTGCCTGAGACAGCACAGTATAAACCCCCTCGATGGCCACCGGGCTGCTCCAGCAGGGAAGCTTGTCCCTGCCTCCCCAGCCCTGGGCCTGACTCGGCTCTGAGGCGTCCTCCTGAGAGAGGGAGAGCAGGGAAGGTAGGCAGACGGACCGCTGAGTACCTGCGCCTTTTCTCCCCGACAGAGAACCAACTAACATTCTGTCTTCCTTGACTCTCGAGAGGATCTTTGACCGGTGTTTCCTGGGCTTTCCAGCTGCTAACCTCCGTGTGTGTGTCCGTCCTGTTTGCAGAAGCACCACTACCGGGAGCTCCCCGCGGAGGTGCGGGAGACGCTGGGCTCCCTCCCCGACGACTTCGTGCGCTACTTCACGTCCCGCTTCCCCCACCTCCTCTCCCACACCTACCGGGCCATGGAGCCGTGCGGCCACGAGCGGCTCTTCCAGCCCTACTACTTCCACGAGCCCCCAGAGCCCTGGCCTCCAGTGACTGCAGACACCCCTTGAGCCGGGGTGACCGTCCGTTCTGGTGGCCCCAGGTGTGACTGTGGCCTGGTCTCTGCAAGTCCGAGCCGGACGCCTCTCCGCTTAGCAGGGAGACCAGGCTCCCAAAACAAGTGCCTTGAGCTGCCCACTCCGCGGCCAGCAGAGGAAGACGCCGACCCCAGGAGGTGGGAACCGCGACCCCTTCTGACCTGTAGGGAGCTGGGAAGATGTTGGCCACGAAACCTTTCCAGTTGGGGTCCTCGGCCGAGGAGGGCCCATCCCAGACGCAGTGGCAGAAGCATCCTCCGCCTTCTCCTGGACGCACTGGCTTCAGACCTACAGTTTATTTTTTAAACTTCCTGTTTGGTGTCAGCCCGTGGCCTGTAAGGAAGAGAGGGGAGGCCGTCCTGCGTTTTGCCTCCGCGCGGGAGCAGGAGCACCTCTCTCCTCGACCAGCGAGGCTGAGGGACACGAAATGGAGCCTCTGCTCTAAGTGGGGCTCCAGAGGGGAGGGGCGCTGGGGAGGAGGAAGTCGTTCGGAGGGCGTCGTTCCTGGGGATCGGAGATGCATCACTCATCGCGAACGCGTCCGGAGTTCCCAGGTCGCTAGAGCCAGTGTTCCTTGGGGGCAGCGAGGGTCCTGAGTGTGAGGCACCGCGTTGGGGCAGGTGAGCGCCGCCCACTGGAAGACGAGGCCGTGTCTGCTGATCTCTTAGACACGAAGAGGTTACTCTGTCCTGAGTCCACAGTAGTCTAGTGCCTTGGTGGCTTTTGGTGGATTGGGGGGATGTCTAGGAGCATGTGGGGGCAAGGTGATAAGTTGCCCCATCAAGAAGAGCAGCACCCAGGCAGAAACGGGCCTTTGGGACCAGAGAGGAGAAGGCCACATGCGACACTCATGGCCACCCTGGGGGGAGTCCTGGGCCAGCATGTGGGCAATGAGGCGCTCTGTCCCTGGACAGGGGGACGGGCCGGGGGGTCGGGAGCAGAGGTTGGAGTCACCACGAGCTTCGTGGGCAGGCTTTTGTGTTTCTCTTGGCAGATTTTAATAACTTTATACTTTGATCATACTGTAGAATGCTACGTTAGCAGAAGTAAGCTGAACTTGAAGCTTACTCGTGAAGAAGATAAATGCAAGATGCATAATACACTCTCTGTTCTGTGTAGTACCAAAAGCCTCCATCCCCTCCGGAAAGAGCGCTCACGTTCCGAATGTGCTCTGATGCCGAAGAGTAAAGCAGTATAGCAAGGCTGTCCGCATCCCTTAAACAACTTGAAAGTAATATTCCCTCAATTATGTCAATACCATCTTTTTGGCTAAAATTAGTAGAGTTTTTGACTTTAGTCTCAGTCCAAACTTGCTGTCTTTTCTTTACCAAGAGCCTTAGCGGTTCAGTGTGATCAGGGTACAGTGTGGCGATGTCCCCCGTGTCCTTTGTCCAGCCGGGTCAGTGGGTCCTCGCCCTTCGTTCGGTGCCGGCGAGCTCGGAGACCCTGCTCAGGATCAAGGATGTTGCTGACGGACCGAGCGCGCACCGTTCCTTCTGGGAGCTGCTTCCTGATGGCGGGTTGGGCTGGGGGCCACTCATCAGAAGCTCTCCTGTGTCTTCGTAGAATTCAGTTCCCTTCCTTTCATAGTGACCGGACTTACTTTTTTCTTAAGTTCCCGTTATCCTCCACCTGCTGTTACCCTCACTCCTCACTGGTTACCCCGCCTAGACCTGGGAGCCCTGGGGCTGGGGGCGCGCATCGTGCTGCGGCTTCTGCCACGGCACCCACGGTTCAGGAACACAGCCAGATGGCTGTCCTCCCCCCACTCTGCTGCATCTGCGCTGTTGTCCCTGAGGATCTGCGGTCACTTTGCTGCCGGGCCTGAGTGTGATCCCTGCTCGTCTCCGCCGCCCCAGGCAGTCAGGTGCAGGAGGTGCCCCAAGTGGTGGGCTGGCTGTGGGCTCTGTGCTGCTTCCGTCGCGTGGCTGAACAGTGTCCTTGGGGGGGCCAGGGAGCCAGTCCCGGCTGGCTGCCCAGGGTTTGGGTCCGCTCCCTGTTTGGGCCCAGCTTGTGTTTAGAACAACCGTTTTTTAAATGCCCTTTCTACTTCTCACCTTTGTTTCTAACCACGCACCTTCTCAAACTCGTGTATTCGATGTATTTGACTTTGAGTACTTGCAGGGTGAGCCAGGCCAGATCCTGGGGGCTGGGGACGCAGAGGTGAACGAGACAGACAAAACCTCTGCTTTTGTGAGAGCGTGGAGGGAGCGACACAGCAAATAGTAAGGATCAGGGCTCCGGGAAGAGCCGTTCTCCACTTTGAGGAACATGGTCACTACTCAACCCCTAAGGTGGCTTGAAGAGGTGTCCTGTGGCCCCGTCATCATGGAAACAGCTCGGGCATCCTCTGCTGCATCTCGCCCTCTTCTCCAGAATCCTGGTCTCCTGTTGTGCTCTGCACCATTGCTAGAACAGGGTTCTGCAGCCTTGTGTGTCCTGTCACAGCAGAGCTGGTGGATCTTAAGCACAATTCCAGGAAGGCTGTTAACTTCTTGGAAGTGCGCTGTCTTCATTTTTACAGCAGCATCTAGTCACCTCTGTTGGGAATCCCAGGGCCGCTCTCCTTCAGCCTGGTGTTGAAGCCTGTGTTGAACCGGTCTTCAGTGCACCTGCCAGAATTTCTCTTGTTGTTTCTCAAGTCTTTTCACCCACAGTTGAGCAAGAGCCCACATGTCCCTGGGCGTCAGAGCACTTGCACTTTGGGGGAATCACTGGCGTCTGCGGTGAGTCACTAAACCATCTAGTGGCGGATCTAAAACCCTGGATGCAGGGGGGGCTCTCCCTCTCCCTCTCTGTCCGTGCCATAGTTGTCCCAGACGCCTTTCAGTGAGACCTCACTCCGACTTGTGACACGGTGGTCAGTGGGCCCAGCAAAGGATTTTCTTTCTCCCGATTCTAGAAGGAAGGCCTTGTTCAGAGTCAACTTTTGGTTAAGTTTTGTGTGATCTGTTTCCCATTGCGGTTCTTTCTCCCTACAGTGAGAGACGCGTTGGCCGCTGATGTGAGCTCTCGCAGATGTAGGGGAGCCTCTGGGTTGTAGGCCTTTCTCTTCTTGGCCGCTGTCTCTCCAGAAGTTGGACTCTGGCCGGGTTTGGGTTTCCTGAGTCTGCTCTCGCTCTCCTGCTCTGTGTATTGGGTCCTCAGCCTGGAGGTCCTGGCAGGAGGTAGGCTGGTTCACCTGCTGCTATCTTCTGTGCCACAAGAGCCGGGAGAGAGAGCGCGGCGCCCCTGTGAAGAGCCTCCTTACGTTCTCTTTAGCCTTCTCTCTGCTCATTTAGTATCTGAACTCCCTTTTCTTCATGTATCCCAGTGTCTCTTCCTTGCTCACTCCTTCACCATCCTGGCGTAGTCCTTGTAACTGAGTCTGGCCTGGCCTTGGCCTTTCTCCTAGAAGAAAGTCGCTGGGTGTCCCATAGAGATGAGCCAAAGTTCCGCCTTCCAAGGTTGGACCATGATCTTTTAAACCAAAGTGTCTCCTCATCCTCTACTTTGTTTTCTTGATGAAGCAGTGATTTCTGCTGCGAGTAGCCCTGGTTCTGGTTGCTTGTATCTGCGCGTGAATCCTTTCTGTATTCCTTGGCCAACCACCAAGAAGGCATCTGCAGTGAGCCTCCCCCTGGGGCAGCCTTAAGGTCCACTTCCGGCCCAAGTCCCCGCCCCTCTCGCCTCCCCCTGTGATCTGTGTGCGTCTGGCGGGTCCAGTGTTCCTTTTCAGTATCCCAAAAGCTGTGACGGGGGCGTCCCCACTTACCTAGGAAGCATTACCCGTCAACCAGGCGGCATTCTCAAATGCAAACCTTGCGTAGTGTTCTTTTTGCGATGACCTATTTATTTAACCTATTTATATTTATTTAATTTTTACTCTGACGTGTATCCAGCTATAATTGCACTTGCTTCTAAAGCACATCAGATTTGTTTTGGACAACACACCCCTGACCATTCTAAAACTGGAAAAGGAAAAGTTATACTGGATCCTTCCAAGGGATGGACGCCTCACAGTAGTTTTATCATTAAAGGGTGAGAAATTTGGTCAGGGTTCAAGTTTTCTCTTTTAAGTGATTTTTTTAAAAAATTCTGTGCCATCGTGTCTTCTCCGTGAACGGTTGTTTAGTGGGTATGTGTTAATTGTGCGATAGAATTCTCTCTGTGAACCTACAATCCTCTTTTTAGCTTTATATTTTATAAACTGCCAGATTGTACAATTTTTATGTGTATTTTTAAAGCTTGATGTGAGGGTAATTATCTAAGTTACACAGCCTATTTTTGTACCTCCTGTACAGTTTTATAATTCTGCTGATTGATGAAGGCGTCTTGTGCGGCGCCCCCCACAAATAAAGGTAGTTTTAGACCTGGAAGTCGGCTTCATCTCCGTGAGGACTTGACGCCCGCTCTCAAACAAGGGGTCATTCCCGGCGGTCCTCCTGGCCGTAGGGGCATGGGCGGTGAAGGTGAGCAGCTGACTCGGGGTGGGGAGGCTGCGGTTGCCCGCTGGCGTCCGCGGCGCGGTCCAGGCGGCTGGAACATCCTCCTTGGTGGCTGCGAGAAAAGGTTCTTTGAAACCCTGCAGGGAGTCCCCAAAAGTATTGGTTCAGGCTGAATTCCAGGAAGCTGGCCTGGTTGGGTTGGGACTGAAACACCCCATGGTGAGAATGAGACTCCAGGCCGAGTTTGGGGGGTGTACAGTGAGGAGGACCGAGGAGCCCATAATGGGGTTAAAACTGCTTTAGTAACTCGGCCTGCGCAGCACTGGGAGAGCCGTGACCTGGTGTGTCAGGGGCACCTGATCCGTTTACCCACAGGCCTAAGGATGAGCCCAGTGGCCGGTCTGGGTGGAACTAGAATCCCACCAGCCTGCTTCTTCCTTTCCATCTGGTGAAAAAGCCGAGGATGTTCCTCTCTCTTGCATGGCAGGAAGGGACCACTCACGAGGCCCGGGGACCGGCTTCTTCCCCTCTGCTGGCCACTGCCCAATCCCTCCGGCCCAATCCCTCCGGCCAGGCCAGGTCCCAGGAGCACGCCTGGGAATTAGGGATGGGCCCTCTGAAGTTCGGATCCCGGAACCCCCCGGATGGGCCCAAACCCGAGGGAGCAGGAGGGGCTGCAGGAGTCTGTTGACGCCCACTCGCTGCCTCCCGCCACTCGATGGCAACGCAGAACCAGCTCTTGGAGTCCCCAGGGAGCTGCGAAGCCAGAGCAGGGGCTGCATTTGGAATGGGTCCAGGCCAAGGAGGGAGCCTGCTGGTAGCACCCTCAGCTGTGTCCAAGAACAGAGACGCTCGCGGGTCCTTGGGAGGGAGGGCAGCAGGTGGTCGAGACACTGACATGGCCAGGGCCGTGGTTCCGGGCCACTGAGGCAGCGTTCGCTGCTTGGATGCTGAGTCAGTGTTGGACTGCAAAGAGGGTGCTTTTTTGGATACATTTCATCAGGTAAATGCGTACATATACCAACAGCGTTTCATCAGCAAAGGCACCGACTCTTACTCTATTATTTGTCCCATCTCTCATTTGTGCTGGGTGCGTGCCTGAGCTACAAGAGCTCATGAAAAGAGCCAACAACAGCCCCACCGGTCTGCCCTTCCCCCTGGGCCAGGCGCTGTGCCTGACCTTATTCCTCTCCCCCTGCAGACCAGCATTTCCCTTCAGATCAAAAATGTAATCTTTTACTTCAGTGAGGCACTGACTGGACCCTTTACCAAGACCAAAGATCAGGTGATGACCTTGTATCTGAGCCACTTAGCTGTGGGCAGAGGGAGCAGGGCTGGTAAGAACATGGCAGCCCCTGGGAAACCATAGTAAAAGATGGCAGGGGGCAGAGGGAGCGGTTTCCCGAAACAGGAGAGGCAGGGCCGGCGGGGCAGTGGCTGAGTGAACTTGGCCTCTGAGAGGGTTAGCAGGTGAGCTCAGTGGGTGTTCTTTTCTGCCCTCCCCAACTTTTGCCTCTCCAGATTCACCCAAGCCCGCTTCGTGATCTGGGTGAAGCCATAAAGGTGTGCTCATTGGGTTTGCCTGCCGGCATCACAAACCTGGAAAGAATGACCCTTCACCAGCGTGATTCATGACCCAGTCAAGATTCCAGAAGATAGCAAGAAGCTGGAATGCTGAGCCCAAACCCAACGGATGGTGGGGGGCCCTGCCTTGACATGCTGATGAGGTTGGGGATGGAGGGCAGGGCTGTAAGAGGCTTGGAAACTGCCATAGACACTTGAAACCAGAAATATTGGGGCCTCAGACATCTGTCACGTTATGAGGAACTGGCTTTGCTCCCTTGTTCCTGATGGTCTGGGCTAGCTTAGTGGGGAGCCAGTTCTAGACCGGAGCCTGAGCTGCCCACAGTGCCGAAGGAGGCTGGACAAGTGAGTGAGGGCTGGGTCTCTGCAGGAATCCAGCAGAGGGGTCGGGCCTCATCCTGAACAGATCAGGAAGAAATTCTTCCTGGGGTCAGACGTTGCACTCAGGGCCCTTCCAAATACGCATCTACGACTGAGGCCTGCCCCTCGCTGTGATGAGTTCCTGAAAAAGGCTGCCTGGCTGGGTGTGCATCACAGGAAGCGGGGAGGGGGACCCCCTCAAAGGATCTGTTGATGATAGGAGGGGGCTGGGCTCGTGTTCTCCAAGATTCTGCCAGGATGGTCTGCTGTTCCAGACACAGGTGCTCTAAGAGTGGTGACACAAGCCACAGTTGACTCATTGAGGACAAGTATGTGCCTCAGAATTCCAGTTCAAAGGAATACTGCACTTAGGCAAAAGGCCCCAGTGACCAAATAAACTCAGGAAATGATGGATTACAGACAGATTTCCTATTGACCGCAACACCATTCAGCTTTTCATATACTAACAGGAGGGGCACCCGGCTGGCTCCGTCGGTGAAGTGTGACTCCTAATCTCAGGGTCATGAGTTCAAGCCCCACACTGGGCATGGAGCCTACTCAAACAAACAAACTAAAAAACCAAAACACCATATATTAACAGGATATCTTGAATCATTGCCTTTAATTCTTGTTTTTTTAAAGGATGTTTGGAGTGGCAGAGATAATAACATGTTCATCAAATCATATTTTCCTCTTTCTGGATTCCTAGGAAGACAAACTTCCCGAAGACTCGCCTGAAGTTAGGTTGGGGCACGTGACTAACTCTGGCCAATGGGTGACAGGGGAAATAAACAGTGTCACTTCTGAGCCAAAGCCCTGACCAGCTGGGACACAAGCCTCCAGCTCGCTCTTCTTCTGACGCGTGACAGGCCACCGTGGAGGCCACATATGGAAACGACACAAAATGGAAGTCATCTGAATCATGTAGGTAGGCCCCACACAGAAAGCAAGCTGTCCTGAAAAGTCACCCGATTCAGAACAGACTTCTCATCCGTAAAATACACAAACACACAAACCCTTGTGTTGAGCCACTGAGATGTCTGGGCTAATTACCACAGCCCAGCTAAGCCCATCCTGACTAACCCTTCCCGTAGAAAGTGTCCCAGAAAAAGGCTGCTACCCGTCACCTGAAAACTGAAGGACCGTACGCAGCCATCTGTGACTTTAGCCAGCTAGAAAGTTTGCGCTGTCGGGACGCCTGGGTGGCGCAGTGGGTTAAGCAGCTGCCTTCGGCTTGGGTCCTGATCCCAGTATCGTGGGATCGAGTCCCACCTCGGGCTCCTTGCTCAGCAGGGAGCCTGCTTCTCCCTCTGCCTCTGCCTGCCACTCTGTCTGCCTGTGCCTGCTCTCTCTCTCAACAAATAAATAAAATCTTTAAAAAAAAAAAAAAAAGTTCGTGCTGCCAACAATCTGAGGGGAGCAAAGAAGAGGATTCTCTGTCTGCCGCTCTGTCTTTCATCCACCCCCTCCCGTCATGATTGGATGCCCCGTTTGGCTTCTATGGTTACCTGTGTTCCCCTGATGGTTTGGTGGTTACCGGTGCTCATGGTGAACCCTGAACCCTGATGAGAAGCGGCTGAACCCCACGGGGGAAGTGGGAGGCAATAGCACCCCACACACACTGCCTTCGCTTGGCCTCACAAGGCCTGCTGGGTTCACAGTGGTCTTGCCCAGGGCTTGGGATGTCCAAGTTGGCGGGGACCCGAGGAGGGTGAAGTTGGGAAGGAGAGTCCCTTTCGTTGGCACCCACTCTTCCCGGAACAATTTTAAAGGGGAGTAAAGTAGGGACTAAGGGGCAGAAGGTAGATAATTTACATTAGGGCCCATGTGGTGTAGAGCTGCGGGGCTGACCTCCATTCTGGTGACTCAGAAACCTACTCCCTTCCAACGTGGGAAGCCATGTCACTCTCAGCAGCTGGGTGGCTGTCACAGGGAGTGAAGGGCAGACAGAGAGTGGAGAACTTGTTGGTTGCCAAGGAAGCCCTCTTTGATAGGACTTGCTATAACCAGGATGACAAAACCCAGTGTCATTGTTTGGTAAGTCTTAGAATTTTTAGCTAGGTCAGTGGTTTTCGAACTCTGATCTTATCAGCATCGTGGTGTGGGAAACAGGAAACTTAACACAGGCCCCGGTCCTACCCTGCTTCAACAAGCCCTGGTCTCTGTCTTCTTCGATTTCCAGGTGATTCTGGCATAACCTAAGGGTAAAAACCATCTGTCTAGGCCATAGTGCTTATCACAGAAAGGAAGTTCCCAAGATAAGCACCATTATCTTCGGAGTGTCTCTCACCTATCAAAAATAAATGAATACCAGTTTTTAAATCCAAACTGGATTGATATTGTACATACTTTTTAAAAAGGCTGGATTCCACAAGCCGGTCCCCAGAGCTGAGGAACAGCTGGTCATCCCATTCCTTGGGAGGGCGGGTGAGAGCAAGAGTTTGGTTTCCTCAGCTACTGGCTGCCTGAAGGAACATGGTCATGCCCTCAGTCCGAGACCCCCCAGCACCCACCCTCAGTCCCTAGGACAGTGTGTTCCATGGAAACTTTGGGAAGGAATCTCGCTATTGCCTGTTCGCAGAGACATGTCTGCATGTGGGTCTCATTTCCTTGAGTTGGACACTGGCAAGTCCTTTCGACCCAACGGCCTATGTCTTTCTGTCAGGAGAAATTGGTTTGTCTAACTTCTAAATCATTGTCTCCACTCCATTTTTTGTTTGTATTTTTTTTAACTTTCAACAGTAGAATGTTGGGACTCTGGGTTTGATCCTCCGTGACGCTTATGCTTTATTTCTTATATTACATTTGTTGATTTTGTTCCTTCTGGAAAACGTCTCGGCTTTATTTCCAAAATTTGCCATGACGCTTTTCTAAGTTTCAGCAATCATTTTTCATTTCCAAGAGCTCTTGATCCCTGTCGCTTTCTTATGGGGAAATTAGTATTTGAGGATACTAATTAGACTTTTTTTTTTTTTAACGGCTTTCTTCAGTTCTCTGTATCATCTCTGTATCCTTTGGGGTAATTTTGGTTTATCTTGATCTCTCTTTTCCAAGTTGAAGATTTTCCTAAGTGTTGGTGATGCTTGGTGGGTTATACAAACTAAAAAACGAGGCAGCAAAAGCTGATTGAAGCCCTGCGTTGGTAAGTAGAGCTTGTCAGCTGGTAAGCTTTGTTTTTGTTATTATACAGGGAGTCCTTAAATGCCAGAGGGCAGATATCTTTGCTCTGGAGTCCTTAAAAGTTTTTGGAGAAGAGTCTTCTGACAGTTGGCTTGGGGATGAACCGCTACTATCTGTCCTTCTACATTAGGGGTCAAATGTTTTGTGAACCAACTTCTAATTCATTCTGGTTCTAACATGTCACTCCCAGCCTCCGCCATCCTTGCCCTGAACCTCCAAGGTGAAGCCCCTCTCTGGTTCCATTGGACAGATGCGCCCCTCCTCAGCTCCATCTCATTCGTGTGTTACTGTAGGCCTTGGCTAGGGCTGCGGCCTGTAGAGGAGACCTAGCCTCCTGGGCGTGGGGGTACTGTGTGGGCACAGCACGGGTGCAAAGAAGGGAGATCGAGGGAGTGGATGGGACAGTGGTTGGCCTTGGGGTCCAGCCGATGGAGGGAGACAGGAATGTGGTCAGGAGAGATTCTGGAGATGAAGGATATGGAGGTGGAGCAGTATTGCATGGGGACAAAGTAAGACTTGGCTGCAGGGGTGGGTGGTGAGAGAAAGTGAAGAAGACTCTTACAGTTTGAGGAAGCAAGCAGTTGTTGAGGCTCAGGTGTAGCTGGGTCTTCTGGTAGACACTGGGGTTGACCACAGTGGCGGCAAGAGTCAGGGGGCAGGGGAGGTAGAAGTAGACAGGAAGAGAGACTCAAAGTCCTCCAGGAATTCCAGATTGGGCAATGGCCTTGAGACGGGGAGTTGCCTTGGGCCTAAGAGGGGTACAGAACATGAGGGTAGGCTTGCTTCCCATGAGGAAGCCATGAGGAGACAACCAATGATCAACACCCACCGGTTCAGAGGTTTTTTCTGCCTTTCAGTCTTCACTCAGGAAGAATGCAAAGAAAGAGGCATCCTCAGCCAATGGCCAGGCTCCAGCCAAGGTGAGGAAATGGAGGGTCTGTGAAGAGGGGAGGGGTGTGGGCAAATTTTTCTCCAGTGAACCAGGTTTCAGAGGGCAAATGGGAGGTTTGAGCAGAGAGAAGCAGCGTCCTGAAAATGGACGAAAGCTCAGGGGCTGGTGGGGACTGAGCACTGCGTCCTTCAGACTGACAAGGTCCAGGGCCGTTCAACACACGGGTGGGTTAACTCACCTTCAGGCTGTGATGTGAATGGAAGGACATTTGCTCAGCAGCCGGAAGGGACATGGGGTGCCCAGGAGGTTGTGGGACCTTGACTTTATCAGCTACTGAGGTCCTCTTCTACCCCAGCAGAGGAACTGAGGCAATTCTCTAGTGTTACAACCGAACCTGACTGGCCGGGTGGCTTCATTGTGGCCGGAGAGCCCCACACAGCCGTGAGGGGAACAGGGAAGCTGGATCCAAGCCCCAGCACCTGCCCCCTGAGGTCCTATCCCTGCTGCTGGGCTCCGACCCTGCAGCGGGTCCCTTGCACAGAAAGAATATGCAGTCAGAACCACTGAAAAAAAAACAAACACCTTGCAATACTTAATTTTTAAAAAATAATCTTTACCCATATTCATATATCTCCTAATCTATCATTCAGGCCCCGAAAGAGAACAGCCTGGCAGTAAAACAAACAAAAAAAATAACGTCACACACCCTTGGATTTTGCCTTTGCTTTTCCAACAAGCCAAGGAGCTGCCTTTGGTGTCTTTCCTAAGGAAGCAGCTCTTTTCCCCATCGGGGTGCCTAGTCAAGCATCTCAGTTTATTCTCTCCCTTGCAGTAAAGGTGAAAGGAAGAAAAAGACAACAGGTGCCTACCCTGGCATCCACGTTTTCCAGGGAAAAGGCGATCTTCCTTCTGGGTGAGGTCTTCTCAACTCGCTCTCGGTCAGCACTTGGGCTGTTGAGTGGTTCTGGATAAGTTTGCTGCATCTATATAGATCACCTTCCTTAAAAACAGCCCCCCAGGATCCCAGCCCATTTCCAGCCTCTTTGTGTTTGCAAAGAAATGTGACCTACCACTGCCACTCCATCCGGAGAATTTATTTCTGCCTCTCAGAAATAGGGGCAGGCCCCTTGTCACTTCGGCCACTAGATGGCGCCCGTGTGCAGCCTCGTTTCCTCCTGGGCCAGCAGCAGCACCGTGCTGTCCCCAGTCCCGTGTGTGACCACTGCTCCTCCGAACTCTGGGGGTCTGCTCTCTATGAGATGAGACTGGGATCCCCCCCAAAAAGGCCAAAGAACCTGGCTTTGTAAACAACTCAAGTCCTTTATGAAAGTAATGCTTATACACAAGCTCTTCTCACTCGAGCACTGACGTAACATAAAATGTAGAGCCCCCTCCTGTATGGGGTGGTCTTGGGGTCTGACATTCTCTGGATCCATGCAGTAGTCCAGAAGCCCTTCGAGGGGCCTCTAAGGTGGGCAAGAGAGTCTTAGAGCTCAGATGAGGGATCCCAATCTCCTGGAATAATCTTGTGTGGCCTCTTGCTGCTGCTGCTGCTTGGCTGCTCAAAAAACCCAACTACTCAACTCAACACCCACACCGAGTAAGCGCAGCAGAAACGTTGGCTGTCTGTATTCCTTGCATGTTACAAGTAGGCAGATTGAAGCTCAGAGAAGTTAGGCAACTTGCCCAAGGTCACACAGCCGGCAAGAAGCTGTGCAGAGAATCACACTCTGCCAGAATGACCCACAGTTTCCATCCTTCGGCCTGAAGGCCGCTGAGTCCATGAAGCACTAGCCTTCCAAGGACGTGGAATTTCTACTCTGAGTCTCTGTTTCTACTTGTATTTGCAACTCCCTTGACTTTATTTATTTTTTATTTTTTTAAATATTTTTCTTTATTTATTTGACAGAGATCACAAGTAGGCAGAGAGTTAGGCAGAGAGAGAGGGAAGCAGGCTCCCCGCTGTGCAGAAAGCCCGACTCGGGACTTGATCCCAGGACCCCGAGATCATGACCGGAGCCGAAGGCAGAGGCTTAACCCACTGAGCCACCCAGACCTCCGCCTTGACTTTATTTAAACAGAGGGCATATTCTTATTCTTGCTAAAACAATGTGGTCTTGGGACCAGAAGCATCAGCATCGTCAGGGGAGATTTTAAGAATCCAAATTCTCTGGCCTCGCCCCAGACTGGGTGAATCGGCAGCTCTGGGGATGGGCCTCTCCAAGGTGATATGAGTGAAAATTCGAGGGCACTTGCTCATGTCTCAGAAAGCCAAGTCCCTGAGCTTAATTAAGTCCAACAAGCATTTCCTGAGCTTGCTCTCGG
The DNA here is from genome assembly GCF_022355385.1 of Mustela nigripes. NCBI lineage: Eukaryota > Metazoa > Chordata > Mammalia > Carnivora > Mustelidae > Mustela > Mustela nigripes. Next base: position 14,405,521 of record NC_081572.1, read on the forward strand.
TGGCTCAGAGACGAGGGCCCCAGAAACCTAGCAGTGAGGTGAAGGAAATAGACATGAAACAGGATCTGCCCCAGAAGCTACAAAACGGTGGGAGTGGGGGGGCAGAGACAGGGGTTGGGGGCTTGCAGGTCAGGGATGGACCTGAATGAGGCATCAGAACTGTCTGCGCAGCTCTGAATGCAGGCACCCAGGGTTATGATCAGACAGTTCTGAGGTGGGCCCAGCATCTCGACTGCTCAAAGCTGCCCTCTCCTGAGACGGCTCTGGGGGCTTCACAGCCAGGCTTCGGTCGAGCTTGGCATCCAGGTGGAGTATGACACTGTTTGCAGTAAGAAGATGCCACCCACCCTTCGGAAGAGGGACTGCGGTGGCCTTCCCCCTTCCTCAGCTCACTCTTGGGGATTTTCAAGCACCTTCTGCGCTCTGTGCCCCCAGCTGACCCCTGCCCTCCCCAGTGCACCAAAGAGGACCAAGCCCTCATGCTTCTGCCCCTGCTCACTTCCCGACTTCTCACCCCGTTTCTGCTTTTCCACCCCGCGTGCTGGTGCTCTGCATTGTGCACCCCGGAATGAGCTGGAGAGCTTAAAAAACACAATCTATACATACACAAGTTGCCACTGTTACCATGTGCGATGTTTGAGACACACTAAAAATAATATATATAAAATTCCAATTTCACTGTATTTTAGGAGAGTCAGAAGCAGTGCTGGGGACCAGGTTTAGACCCCCCTGGACAGAGGAAGGGTTGATAAGAGCCTATAAATGCCAGAGCTGAAGCCTACTTCCCGAGCCCCTTCTCTCATTACGCCCCCTCTAAAAAGCAAGCTTGGGTCCCCAAGATCACACTCACCCATCAGGGAAGTCTTGCCAGGCTCCTGCCCTCCCCTCAGTACCAAGTTGTTACTGTTATTACAGTCCTGGCTCTGATTAGTGATTCTGGGGCCTGATGCCTCATGAGCCACGTACCTTGCTCAGACAACCCACGCATTCCCCTCTTTGCTCTCCTGGCCCAGGGAGTGTCTAGATGCAGCAAGATGCCACCTCTGACAAAACAGAGCAAGTCTGAATTAGGAAGGAACCCTACGCAAGGCACAGCAATCTACAATGAACTGCTTACACGCTCGGATTTTCCTCAACACAAAGCAATTTTGCTTTCACCCACTGAGAGTTCAAAAGCAATTGCCAAAATGCTGTATTACTTCCTAAACCTTAAACCAAAAGGCATGTGGAGATGTTCTCAAGCACTGATGCCTTTTCACCCGCCCTCTTACTGTGAAGACCCAGCACCAGATGAAGCCACCGGTGCCAGAGCCAATCCAATCAATGTGCAATTTTATTCTGGAAGATTCCTTGGTTGACTGATCAGGTTCTCTGGCATGATTCATAGTTTCTTACTCCAGACTCTGGTTACACAGGGCAGAATCCAGCTGAAACTGGCTTAAGCAAAAATGGCAAAAGGATAGGCTCATGGAAACCCACCTTCAAGAACAGGCCTTCAGGAATAGCTGGAACCAGGAGCCAGAATGCCATCAGAATGTTTTCACCTCTTCTCTGTGCATTTTGACCTCCTCACCTTCTACAGATCCCCCCTCTCCTGTGAATGGGGTGATAGCCTCAGGTGGCATTTGTCTTCTGATCTCTGCATCCAGGCAGGGAAAGGCTCTTTCTCCAACTTGTTAAACAACAACACCACCACCAAAATCCCTCAAGGTTAGACCTGAACATGGGGCACTGCGGCACCAACCTTGGACCAATCATTTGCCAGGAAAGTGGTATCGAGTAGGAGGACAGAAGCTCCCTAGAAAACCTTCTAGAATAGAGAAAGGAGGGGTTCCTCTCGAAAGGGCCAAGTCCAGGCATAACTCCTAGGGAAACTGCAATGAGACTGCATTCTATTTTGTGTCTATGACAGATGCCATCAAAAGGTTCAAGTCACGTGGGCAACTCCACGCCTTGGGCCCTGATAGCCCTCCCACCCAACATCCCACCTTGGCTTTGTTTCACCAGCAGTATGACAGGGAGATTCCAAAAAGAACTTTTGTGTAGGTACCAATGCACGAAGATGCCAAGAGAGATTGTTCCAGAACCCAGCAGACCCTCAGCATTCATGGCCTTCCCTGCCCCATGGTCTGTCACATAATCTAATTTATGACTTTGCTCAGCCTGGAATTTAAATAGTATGTAGGGCTGGCTTGTGGGAGCAAGATCCCCCGCTGGTGTGTGAGTCAAGCTTGCGGTCCCGGACCCACCCCTGCACCTGGCTTTGATACTTTCTGCCTATTGGGACAAAACCACTCCACTGGGGTAGGTTTTATTTTTTCATTGCTAGGTGAGGTGGCAAATGTGGCAAGATCCACGATGGTTCTTCGTCACAAATAGAAGTCTCTCGTGGCAGGGCATGTCCATACAGCTCTGGGGACAGTGACCAGCCTCCTGCAGGGGAACAACAGGCAGCTCATCCTGGACCCCTCTGCCCATCAAAGGCCCCCAGCGGTGCAGACACCGCACATCCAGAAAGAGAGTCGGGGGAGAGCCCATGTCGGTTCCTCAAAACCTCGCACCTAGAACTGTCATAGGACTTGGTTATTCCACTTATGGGGTCTACACTTTGAAGACCTGAAAGCAGGTCTGGAGGAGCTGTCTGTGCCCACATCCAAGGCAGCGTTATGCACAGTAGCCAAAAGGTGGAAGGAACCCAGAGTGGATAAGGAGTAGGGTGAGCGCAGGCAGCCGAGCATTACTCAGCCTTAAAAAAGAAGCAGTTTCTGACACCAACTCTGACACAGACGGCCCTTAGGGACATCTCGTGAAGTGAAGCAAGCCAGTGGCAAAAGGACAGACACTGTAGGGTCCTGCTGAGGCTTGGTTCCTGGAGTAATCTGATTTGCACAGTCGGAGGCAAGAACAGTGGTTGCGGGGGTGCTGGCAGGGGCCGGGGACTGGGAGTTAGTGTTTAATGGGACCACGCTGCAGTCCCGAAAGGAGACGATGCCGGTGGCGGTGATGGGAGCAGGACAGTGCAATCGAGCACGGTGCCCCAAAAATGGTTAAAACGGTACCTTTTCTAGTTGCGCGTATTTTTGCCACATTTTAAAAAAGTACAAGCGGGAGGGGTCTGAAAATGAGGTTTATTCGAATGGGGAGCCTGGCACAGGAAAGCACGTAACTCCGACGTGCCGAGGGAGGGAGGAGTCCGAGTTCACACACGCAGAACCGCAGAGACGCAGAAGTGGGAGCACGTTTTCCCCTTCCACTCTCCGGGCGCTGGGCTCCGGCTGCCCTGCTTCCTGCCCCCCAACCCCGCACAGCCCTCCCATCGGCAGCCAGCCCACTACCACCACCACGACGACGGGTAAGGTCACGACTCCCCTTCCCTCTTGGCAGCATGGAAAGGGTTTCCGACGGACTGTCAAGGCCTCACTTCTAGTCCCTTCCCCTTTCTTGGCCCGTTTCCCTGGGAACGGGGAGGAAAGCGGGCAGAGATCCCCAGAGTTCCTTCTGGGCAGATGTTCCCCGCTGGGTGAAGTGGGCCCCCCACCCCACCGCCCAGATTGACCTTGCTTTTACGGTTGTTTCCTGTTTTTGTCCTCCTACTTCCTCTCCTGCTCTGCCTTAGGGTGACGGATTTAGAAGCATGGGGCTGCCTTCTGGTCGGCGGGCCCATGTGGGTAAGGCTTGAACCGTCAGAGCTGTGCAGAGAGAAAGGAATCGTCCCCTTCTTCTTGGGATGGCATCTGGGGTTCCTGATGAATCCCTTTGATAACTTTCTTACTATCAGTCTGACACAGGTTTTGCTAGGTGATTCCTCTTTTACTGCTGCTATAAGTGACGTGCTTTCAAAATTATGTTATTCTGTGTTACTCATAGACATAAAAGCAACTTGTTTTTGGATACTGATCTGAAACCTAGTTGGCTTGCTAAAATCCCTTGTAATTTGGAATCGCTTGTGAGACCATTCTTTTGGATTTTCAACCCACGCAATCCTATCATATGAAAACGCTGATAGTTTGTCTAGGACTTCTGGAGCAATGTTGAAAATAGCAAAGATAGTGGGCATCCTCCTCTGGGTCCTGCTTTTATAGGAAATGCTCCTGAGATTTACTCATTAAATATAATCCATGCATAAGCTTTTTGTAAATTCTCTTTACCAGCTTAAAGACGTTTCCTTCTAGGGGTGCCTGGCGGGCTCAGTCGGTAGAGCATGTGACTCTCGATCTCGGGGATGGCAGTTTGAGTCCCAATGTTGGATGCAGAGATTACTTAAAAGAAAAAAACGGTTTCCTTCTAATCTAAGATCTTTTTCACGAAAGGATATTGAATTTGTTTTCTTCTAGATGATCCTATTTTTTCTTCTTAAATCTGTTAAGTAAGTTTTTAGTTTGGGCTCCTTTAAAGACAAAGCCTGGAACAAGGACTTGGGTTCAGGTAGGTTATTTGAGAGGTGATCCCAGAAAGCCCGGAGTGAAAGAGCAGGGGGACAGAGAGGGGGAGAAAGAAAAGCCGGTTAAAGGTGCGTGACTGATGTCGTGGCCACAGGCAAAGGGAGCTTGACTCCCGCTCAGAGGAGCCTGCCAGGGGCCTCCCACAGTCGCCCAAGGAGTACAGGAAGCTGAAGCTCATATCATCCTCTAGCTGGTCCCTCACTGGGGGAGGGATGTGTCTTAGGGAACTTCGCTCACACTTTTGGGAAACACTTAGCAGGCTGATATGTGGCTTCTAAAGCGTTGAAGAAGACTGGGGGTAAGAAGCAAAAAGAAACATGGTACAGGGGCGCCTGGGTGGCTCAGTGGGTTAAGCCACTGCCTTCGGCTCAGGTCATGATCTCAGAGTCCTGGGATCGAGCCCCACATCGGGCTCTCTGCTCAGCGGGGAGCCTGCTTCCTCCTCTCTCTCTGCCTGCCTCTCTGCCTACTTGTGATCTCTCTCTGTCGAATAAATAAATAAAATCTTTAAAAAAAAAAAAAAGGAAAAGAAACATGGTATAAACTTGAGGCGGGACACTGCAGGGCGAGGGAAGTCTAAGTCTGTACGAAATTATCCACATTAAGTACTACTGATATCAGAGGAGGACAGAAGTGGTATGACAGAGCACAAAGTCTTTTTTTTTTTTTCTGGAGACTTTATTTATTTATTCGACAGATAAAGATCACAAGTAGGCAGAGAGGCAGGCAGAGAGAGAGAGAGGGAAGCAGGCTCCCCACTGAGCAGAGAGCCAGATGCAGGGCTCAATCCCAGAACCCTAGGATCATAACCTGAACCGAAGACAGAGGCTTAACCCACTGAGCCACTCAGGCGCCCCACAAAGTCTTCTATTACCGGCATAATAAATGATATCTGTGGGTTTTCTTCTATTGTTAAGCCACATCTGCATATCTGAGATAAATTCAATTTGGATATGATGTGTATATTTATACACTGCTACATGTATTTATTTAGTTGGCTAGCATTTTTCGTTTAATTGTTGCATCTATATCCATGAGTGAGACTGGCTTCTAATCTTTCTTTCTCATCCCGCACTGGTCTCATTTTGATGTTAAGGTGAAGGTTACCCTGGCCTCGTAGAAGGAGTTGTGTTCCTGCTTTTTCCATTCTCAGGGAGGGTTTTTATGAAATTAGAATTGCCTCTACTTAAACTTGCATAACACCATCTGGACCAGGTGTTTCCTTTGTGGGGAGATTTTAAATTATGGATTCAGGGTTTTTTTTTTTAAGGATTTATTTTATTTATTTATTTATTTGACAGTGAGATAGCACAAGTAGAGTGGCTAGCAGAGGGAGAGGGAAAAGCAGGCTCTCCACTGAGCAGGGAGCCCGATGTGGGGCTCGATCTCAAGACCCGAGGCGAAGGCAGCCGCCCAACCAACCAAGCCACCCAGGCGCCCCTGTTTCTTTAGTAGTTATAGAACCATTCAGACTTTTTATTTTTTTATTTCTTCTCAGATCAATTTTAGTAAATTTTATCTTTCTAAGATTTGGCCTGCTTTGCTTTTTTTTGTTTGTTTGTTTGTTTTTTTTTTTTTTGTTACTTATTTATAGTGTTTTAAAATTTTTATTTGTGGTAAAATACACATAACATAAAATGTACCATTGTAACCATTTTCGGGTGTAGAATTGGTTAAGTGCATTCACGTTGTTTGGCAGCTAATTCCCAGAGTGTTTTTGTCTTGGCAAACTGAAACTATGCAAAGACACAAGTTCACTTCCCCTCCCCCAATCACTGGCAACCACGTCAACCTTCTGTTTCTGTAGGTTTGTACTGTCTTCGTTGTAATCCTCTCTTCATTCTGAATAACGAATAACGGCGACTTGTGCCTTCTTTGGTTTGTAAGTAGATTTCCCCAGAGACTTGCCCGCACTATGAGCTTCTCCGGAAAACTTTTGGTTTCATTAATCCTGTCTACCATAGTTTTGTTTTCTATTTTGTTGGGTTTTGCTCCTTATTTTTCCCTTTTGCATTTACTTTGTTGTTCTGTTTACTTTGATTTCTGCCCTGATCTTGATTCCCTTTTGAGTCACTTTTGGGTTTTCTTTGCTGTTCTTTTTCTAACTTCTTGACTACCTCCTAAAGATTGAATACTCATTTTTGACTTTTTTTTCGAATGCAAGCATTCAAGGCTATCCATTTCCCTTCAAGTGCCACTTCCGATGCATCCCAGACATTTTAATATATGTATCGCTCGATGCGAAGATTTTTTGAACGGGTCATTGCAATGTCTTCTGTTGACCTGTGGGTCAGAGTACGTTTTCACATTACTGAGTATATGGGGCTATAAAGCCTTTTTTTTTTTTTTAAGATTTTACTTATTACTTATTTATTTAAGAGAGAGACAACAAAAGAACATGAGTGGGGAGGAGCGGGAGAAGCAGCGCCCCCTACTGAGCAGGGAGCCCAGTGCGGGACTCAAACCCAGGACTCTGGCATCATGACGGGAGCCGAAGACCATGCCACCCAGGTGCCCTAAAATCTATCTTTTTGAAGAGCTTGTGGTCTCTAATTTAGGTGCAGATCGAGCTTTTAAATTATGTGTTTCAACTCATCCATTCCTCACACTCTTGTTTGTCGGCTTCGTTATTCCTGATTGAGCACGTGCATTACAATCCCCTGCTGTAATCATGGTTTGATCTCTTTCTGGTTCTTTCAAGGTGGATACTTACAAATTTAGAAGAATTTTAACTTTCTGCTGATCTCTCCCTTTAGTCCAGACATTCATGCTATCCCTCGTATTTTTGTCTTAGACGTTCTCTTTCTCTGATATCAACAGAACTTTCCCAGCTTTCTTTTGGTTAGTGTTTGCTGGGTATATTCTTTCCCAGCCTTTGACTTTCAACCACCCCATACTCTTATGCCTTAGGTGTGTCTCATAAACACCAGAGAATGGGGTTTTGTGGGGGGGGGGGGGGTGTGTTTTTAGATTTTATTTAATTATTTGAGAGAGATAAGCAGGCTTCCCGCTGAGCAGGGACCCTGCCCCACCCCCTGGCCCCCAATGCTGGACTCCATCGTAAGACCCTGAGATCATGCCCTGAGCCGAAGGCAGACAGACACTCAACCGACTGAGCCACCCAAGCACCCTGGGTTTTGTATTTTCATGTTTTAAAAATCTAATCCGAGATGAGAATTTAGGAACGACTGAGTCCACAACTTCCACGACACCCTACTGAGTAAGAGTTGAGTTTAAAAACCTGTATTTTCAACAAGTTGGCAAGAACCCTAATCCAGAAGTTTCTCTTCTGAGCTTGTGTGTTTGAGCTACTTTTAAAAATAGAATTTATTTTTTTAGAGTAGTTTTATCTTCACAGCAAAATACAAAACAGCCTCCACGCATGTGGAGACTCCCCCTTCGTCAACACCCCCCACCAGAGGAGTATATCTGTTACCTTGAGTGATGCTACGCCGGCACTTCATCAGCACCCAAAGTCATGGTTATATCAGCATTCAGTCTCGGTATACGTTCTATGCCCTAAATATCCTCTGTCTTCTGCCTATTCACCCGTCCCTCCATCCCGACTCCCAGCAACCACCGATCTTTCCTAATTTCTCCTCTCCTAGCTCTATCACTTCTTAGCTCCATGACCTCGGCCTGCCATCAATTCACCTGAGCCCTACTCTCTCTGTTGCATAATCAGAATGCAGAATGGTTCCTTATTTTTGTGTGACATTAAATAAAACAATGTATTAAAACCTCGTTCAGTTCCTAGCGGAGAATACACATCAACTGTTAGTTTCACATCAAATGTTAGTTTCCCATTCCTTCCTCCGTTCTCTTAGAAATCGGAAATCAAGTTTTGCTGAGAACAGGATGTGGCTTCCACATCCAATCAGATTCCCCTGTGATGGGGGTATCACCAGAAATCTAAGCAAGGGAGGACACAAGAGGTTACTGCCTCCCAGACCCTCTTTCTCCATCTTGGGAAGTCCCTCCCTTTCTGCTTCCTGACGGGATGGTTCCCATCCATATGTTATCCGTCCTTTCGGTCCAACACCTCTGACCTACATCTGATAAACGGTCAGGGCACACTCTGGCTTTAAGCTGTCTGAGAGCTAAAGTGACTCAAAACTCAGTTGCATGTGCAGGAAAAAGCTTGTCGCCAGGGCCCCAGAGGGAATCGCGATCCAGGTCATGCGGGTCACGTGAGACCTTGTCGTTTCCAAGGGAATTGCCCTGAATCCCATTAAAAGTTTGAAGGTTTAGGGGCACCTAGGTGGCTCAGTGGGTTAAAACCTCTGCTTTCGGCTCGGGTCATGATCCTGGGGTCCTGGGATCGAGGCCCGAATTGGGCTCTTTGCTCGGAGGGGAGCCTGCTTCCTCCTCTCTCTCTGCCTACTTGTGATCTCTGTCTGTCAAATAAATAAATAAAATCTTTAAAAAAAAAAAAAAAGTTTGAAGGTTTATAAAGGCAGCAAGCCCAGGCACTATTCCTCTTCCTGGCTGTTCTGCTGTGACTGATTTATGAATACAAGGCATTGTCCTTGCATAAAATCCAGACACCGGACAGAAATAGGTTCACACAGGGCAAGGATTTTCTTTTTTGTAAGATTTTTTTTTTAAGATTTTATTTATTTATTTGACAGAAATCACAAGTAGGCAGAGAGGCAGGCAGAGAGAGGGGAGGAAACAGGCTCCCCTCCGAGCAGAGAGCCCGAAGCAGAACTCTATCCCAGGACCCTGAGATCATGACCTGAGCCGAAGGCAGAGGCTTTAACCCACTGAGCCACCCAGGTGCCCCTAAGATTTTATTTTTAAGTAATCTCTACAGCCAATATAGGGCTTGAACTCATGACCCTGAGATCGAGAGAGTCCCATGCTCCCACTGACTGAGTCAGCCAGGTGCCCCCTCAGGGCAAGGATTTAAAAAAAAATTCTATCTGAAAATCTCTTTCCTTTAACCATAGTTAAATTTTTCATCTTTATTGGGATTATTACAAATTTGGGCTCTTCAATACCATCTTCTTAAAAATGTACATTTGTCCCTCTTCTTCCATTCCTCTTTTAATTCTTTTGACTGAAGCTTGTTTGTGTTCACGCCATTTTAACCTTCTCTAGGGGTTTAGAGCTTAAACACTCTCTGCTGGTTTTTCTTGAAATTTTACCATGCTTGTTATAGCTTAAAGTATATCCTCCCTCCCGAACAATGCAGAGTTTAGAAAGCTTTAACTGTAATCCTCTCTTAAATATTATTGCCCAGAATTTTAGTTTTGAACTTTTTAAGACTTCTCAAATTAAATATTATAAAAATTACATATTTATCTTCCATATTCCTTTGCCATTTTATTTTCCCATGCTTCCTTCTTGCATAGAAAACTATCCTGCAATCATTTTTTTCTTCTGGACGCACATCTTTAAAAATTCCTTTAGTGAAGGTATCTTGAGGGTAAACTCAGTCTCTGCTTATCTTTCTCTCATCTTGGTTCTTGAAAGATGGTTTTGTTGGGAACACAAGAGAAGTCGTTGGATTAAGACCCAGTCATGATAAAACCCTTCCCCACCCTGTAAAGAGATGAGTTCACTCCCAAAAACCAACACACCAATCTCCATTCCCCTCAAATGCTCCTGCATCTTAACGCTTCCAGCTTTCTTGTCCCCTCCACTGGAGAGCTCAGAGACCTAAAGATAATGGCAGGGACTATTTGGTAGTAGAACAGAGCTCCAAGAAGGAGCACCTGAATTTCTTCTCTCATCAACATCATGGTTGGGTTCCTGTCATCCCTGGGCATCTTCTTGGTGACAGGAAGTGTTGGTCTTCTCTCTTCGTTTGGAAGCGTCTACCTTGGCCTTTTAGGGTCTGATCATCAAGCTGCCAAATCCACTTCACTCTTTCTCCCAGAAGGCCTCACGGCCTCATGCAAGGACAGCACTTCCGCCCCCAGCACCGCCTTCCCAAGTCTTCCCCAGAAGTCCCAGGAGGCAGAACGAGGCTCCAAGTAACGCCCATTTCCCAAGGACCCTGACTCCCGTGGGCAGGTTTGAAGGGCCAGGACCTTCCAGCTTGGAAAGCTTTTTCATTTCTGCCACACAGAATCATCACCAGCCCTGCCATCCAGAGGCCACCTGGCAGCCAGCACGTGACCTGGGACAATTCTGAAGCACCTTCCCTCCACTGAGTCAAGTTCCTTTCTATCAGCTTCTTCACTTGCTGGGGGCATAAGGGCCGACAGCTGCTGGCTCATGGGGGCCTCTGCTAGGATCAGAAAGGGAAGGGCTTGTTCCTACCAGTTCTGGTTCAGAAAGTCCCAGAAAAACCACTCCCCGGATGGGGCGCCTGGGTGGCTCAGTGGGTTAAGCCGCTGCCTTCGGCTCAGGTCATGATCTCAGGGTCCTGGGATCGAGTCCCGCATCGGGCTGCCTGCTCAGCAGGGAGCCTGCTTCCTCTCTCTCTCTCTGCCTGCCTCTCAGTGTACTTGTGGTTTCTCTCTGTCAGATAAATAAATAAAATCTTTAAAAAAAAAAACAAAAAAAAAACCACTGCCCGGTTTGAGGGCCCATCTTTGGGGGATGAGGAGCCCTGGTTGGCCTTGTTAGGTGTTCAGCTCAGCTCCGTGGCCTGGGGGTCAGCAGAGACATCACCAGGAGAAAGGTACACTGGGCACAAAGAGAAAGACCCCCTCCGATCCAATCTTATCTGGGTTGTACACCAAGACAAACTACTTCTGTTCATTTACTCATCCCTCCCCCCCCTCCCTCCATCTATCCTCTTACTGGACAGTTACTCAGCATCAACTCTTTGCCAGGTACAACCTACCATATCCGCTCTAGAACAGCAAACAGCTCTAGAATGAGCTTCCACCCTCACGGGGGCGGGGCAGGGGCGGAGGGGTGGGGGCAGGGGGGCGGGGTTTAGGCCAGCAGGGGGCGGGGGTGGGGGACGTTGATGTGTAAGCTATCAGATGCAAAACCACATTCCCTAGAGATCAAAGAGGAAATGGTGGGTGGGAACAGGGGCTGACCAGCTTAAAGCAGGACCTGTGGGCCCCAGAAGCTTCTGTGGAAGACTGGTGGGGATGGAGTCTGGCTGGTCCAGCTGTGCGTGCCATTGGGATTCACAGGCACAGACCCTTCCAGAAGCTGTTTGGAACTCCCTGGGCAAAAGACAGACAGACACACACACACACACAAAACACCCCCCATAACCACCACCACCACCATTACCCCCGCCCAGCTCCTCGTGGCAAGGAAGGCCCAGCAATTTCCTCTGCTTCTGCTCTCTTGCATTTCTCTCTCAAGGGTCTCCTGGGGATGTAGCTTGTAAGAGCCCCTCCTTTACCCTCCTTTAGCCCTGCTCTCCTCTCACTCAGAAAGACTTCACTCTCTCCTCGGGATGTGACCTTGGGCAAGTCCATCACCCTGTGCCTCAGTTTCCCCATTGTTAAGATGCGGACAGCGAGAGGACCTACCTCACAGAGGTACACTTACGACCGTGCTGACCCGGAGTCAGTTCACTCTTGCAGGGTTTTTGTTATAATTTCTGCTGCTGTCGCTGCCCTCATTATTATTACTCTGACCCACTGGAGACCACAGAGTTTCCAGCACGGCAGCACCCACTGTCTGAGCCCTGAGGCCGCACCCTCTGCCTCTCCGTGGGCTGGAGGAGTGTTCCCTGCTGCGCCGCATGGACTAGATCCCAGGCTGGGGTCACAGCTCACTCTCCATCCTCTCTCTGCCTCGCTCTGAAGCAGTGTGGTCTGGGGACATCCCCGCATCCAGGCTGACCGGCCGCCCTTGCACACCATACTCGGTGATGACAGCCTTTGGCCTCAGCAGCCAAAGAGAAGGACACAACTTCACAACCCAGGACCTCACAACCCAGGAACAGAGTTGGGCTTGAGCCCTGAAAATGCTGGGGCCCCCCTTGATAAAGCAAGGAGAATCACTCCTCTCCTGCCTCTCCCTGCTGGTCCCAGGGACTCCTGCTTCCGGGAGTAGGTGACAAAGCACTGTAATGCCCCCCTCCCTGGACCAAGGCTCCCCTGAAGGGTTGGGGGGGAGACACCATATAAGCCAGGCCCTGGAAATGGAGGCTGGGGGGTTGGGCTACAGCCCGACCGACTCCCATTACCTCTGTCAGCGCCTGGGCTGCTGGGGACTGTCATGGAGCTCTTCCCTCAAGTTGTCCCTATCGGCTGGGTCAGGGAGGGTTGAGGTCGTGAGCCCAGTGGGTGTGGAGGTTTCAGTAGCTGTGTCAGGGGGCAGTGGGGGTGGCCCCTGGAGCACCTTCAGGGCCTGCCCGGGTGTCCTTAGAGAAGCCCAGCTCCCGGCCCGCTTTGCGACAGAGGCGGCATGTCCTGGGCAGACCTGATTTCAGATATTCTGTTCCCAGAAGGGAACTCAATAATGTAACCTGTGGGATTGGGGGTTCTCAGGTCTGGGGCTTGTAGGCCTCACTGTCCTTTGTGTGCACACAGTGCCCCGAGCCCCATGTGCACACACAACCCTCGCACACATGCGAGCCTGCCACTCGCCCTGCCCCCTGCCCAGCAGCATGGCGGGAGGCCAGGGTATACCCTGGCTTATCGGCTCCCTCCCAGCTTCCTCTGCCTGCATTCCTGCAGGCCTGGAGCTCTGAGAGCTGGCCTTCCACGTGGCTTCCAGAAGACCTCTCAGATAATGAGAGGAAATGTGGTCATCAGCTCATAGAAGGCTGGGGTTCCGGGCTGCGGCTCTAGGCCACCACTCCCTGACCTGGGTCCACCATCTCCCTCCAGGAGGCCCTCGGCTGTTCCCAGCAAGCCCGTGGATGCCCCTCGAGATGTCCCCTTTTGGATGCTGGGGTCTGCCCACCGCCCTTCTTGCCCTGTTCTGCTGCCCAGGTGAGCTGGTACCCGGGGTTCCTGACTTGGCACGTGCCAGCCCATAATGGGAGCTGCCGGTCCCCTGGCATCTGGGGTGGGAGGCCGGGCTGATCCTGAAGTCACTGAGGCTTTGAACACAGAGGGAGCCCAGCCTGGGCACTAGATGCGGGGCCGGCCGTGTTCCCCCATGATCCTGGATGGTGGGGGAAGCCGGCCTGTGGAACAGCAGGCTGAACAGGCCCCATGGCTTCAGGGCCTGTGGAAGTGGCAGGTCGGGGAGGCTGAGGGGTGGGCTGTGTGAGGCCTGAGGCCGGAGGCGATGCTGGCGTTCTTCAGATGTGGCCCAGGGACGGCAGGGGGCAGCAGAGGACATGGCCTTTTGACTACTGTCCAAGGGAGTCCTCTAGGGAGTCAGGGGACTGTGGAGGAAAGTGCTACCGTGTGCTGAGCCTGTTTTGGACAACCTGCCAGGTGCTTTTCAAGGGCTACCTCACCACAACCCTGCAGGAAAGGGGTTACTAGCCCATTGGACAGATGAAGAAACAGGTTCAGAGAGAGAAAGCACCCTGCCCAGGGTCACACACCTCAGGATTCAAATCCAGCACCGTCCACCTGCAAAGCTCCTTTCTTGCCACTTCATTATATGCCACTCGCTGAGGGCTGAGTGGGGACATGCTGGTGTGGAGGGAGCACAGGACAGGCCCAGCTGGTTGAGATCAAGGACCTCTGAGTGGGAGGTGAGCTCCGAGGACTCAGTCTTGATGCATCAAATACTTCCAAATGTCCGTCACACACGGGGCATTGTGCTGAGCACTGAGGGAAATCTGGGCCCTGCCTTCTAGAAACTCTACCAGTCATTGGCAAGGTGGTCCCATTACCTTCCTGAACTACTCTCCCCCTGCCTTCCTCCTTACTGGGCTCTACCCCATCCTGATCTTGCTGGTCCCCAAGCACACCAAGCATGCCCTTGACCCAGGGTCTTAACTCTGGGAACACTCCCTGCTCCCCAAGTATCTGCGGGGCTCACACCCACCTCTTCCATGTCTTTGCTCAAATGTCGATGCCTTGGTGAGGTCCGGACTGACCACCCTATTAAAATGGCAACTCCACCCCATTCCTGTCCTGCCTCAGGTACTGATCTCTGTCTGACAAGCTGGCTATCTCACTTGCTGATTATTGTCTGTGTCCTTCGTGATAATGGGAGCTCTGCAAGGGCAAGGTTGGGTCTGCTTGGGTCACTGCTGTGTCACTGGAGCCTAGAACAGGGCCTGGCACACAGCAGGTAATCAAACAGTATTTGCAGAAGGAAGGAAAGGAGGAAGGAAAAGCCCAGAGGACCCAGTCCACCTCCATCTCTGAGAGGCCTTCATGGAGGGAAGGGGTATTTGGGCTGGGCTTTGAAGATTGCATAGGATCCCTCTGCATGGAGAGGGAGGCTGTGCGCGGAGAAGACTCATCCAAAGGTGGGCTGGAGGAAGAGCACCCAGAGGTAGGGAGATGGCTGTGGGGCAGCCTCTGTGGTCTAGACCCGGGCAATATGCAAAGCCTTGCCCACAGTCTAGACACAGGCAATAGCAAGGCCTGAACAAGAAAAGAGCAGCAGAGGGGCCATCTCTGGCCTATCTTCTTGGGCACCTGCCCCGTGATCAGACTGCCAGCAGGGGGCAGGGCAGCAGAGACCTTTGCTGCCCTGTCTTTCTGGTCTTCCAGGGTCTGGGGAGGAGTTCGAGGTCCACATGTATCCGGAGCAGCTGGTGGTGGAGCCCGGAGGGTCCCAGCTGATCAACTGTAGCACCAGCTGTGCAAACCCGAACATCGGGGGCCTGGAGACCACGCTCACCAAGACCCTGAACCAGTCTGGACCCCAGTGGAAGCAGTTCTTGGTCTCCAACATCTATCAGGACACCGTCGTCCACTGCTACTTCTCCTGCTTCGGGAGTCAGAAGTTGAAGAGTCTTAACGTCAGCGTGTTCTGTGAGTGCTGCCCTGTGGGGCCCTCCTCACCAGGCAGAGCCCGTGTCTGCTGTCTGCAGAGCTACCCTGGGCACTCGCTCTGGCCCCCACCCCCCGGGGCTCCTGGGGTGACAGGGAGCCAGACCTGCCCGTGGGCTTGGAATCTGCTCACAACCTTCCCTGGCTTCCTCAAGCCTGCTGGCCACGCCAGCTCTGTGGCTTGCTCAGAAGACAGTCCAGGCAAGGTTTGCACAGATTTACAAGTCATTTCCCCACCATGCTCACAGTCTCCTCCCTGCTTAGTAGCAGCCCCATCACCAGACACCCCCTACCCCCCCCCCCACAAATAGCAGGGTGCCAACAGAAGGGCCACCATGCTCTCCAGTCACCCCTTTGTCTCACGGAGAGGAGGTTAACCCATCACCTGGTGCTTTTATAGTCCTTTTTTCCTTTTTTCTTTTTTTTTAAAGATTTATTTATCTGAGAGAGGTGGGTAGGGAGAGAGGGGAGAGGGAGGGAGAGAGAACCCGGGCCAACTCGGGGCTGAGTGTGGAGCCAGACGCAGGGCTCGATCTCACAAGCCTAAGATCATGAGCTGAACCGGAACTGAGCGTTGGATGCTTAATAAACTGAACCACCCAGGCACCCCTGCTTTTATATTCCTGAGGGCCCCTGGCAAATGTGGAACCATCCCCCCCACATACACACCTGCACACAGGCCGGGGAGACCTTCCCAGAGGGCAGGATTCTCTCAGCATCTCGGCACCAAGGCTATGGCTTGGTGCTCCCCATGACCAGCATCAGGGGATCAAGTGAAAAGGAACATGTCCTAAATCCAACATATGACCTCGGGGTGAGGGGGGCAGGGTATCCAGGCTACCACTGAGGGTCCCGTTTAATAGACAAGGGATGGCAGGTCTAACTAAGCAAGGCAGGTCAGACTCCAGCCCCCACCCCTTAAGTGAAGACCCCACAACTCTTGGCCCAGTTCCAGTGAGCACTCCCTTTTTAGTCTCAGGACAATGATCTGGTGAGCTGTTTGATATGGAAATTTGTTTGATTTCTGGAAAAGAAGGAGACAACATTTTTTTTGTTTCTAGTCAACTGTACAATTTCTAGACCTCCTCTTCATAGACCCCTGACCACCTCGATTCTTGATTCCAGAAAACGTCATGTTGGTAAAACTCCCAGCCCGTCCATCCTCCACCTTGTGCTCTAGAGCAGGCCGGGCCGGGGCCCCCCTCCCCATGTCTAGCCGAGGCCCCGAGAACACAGCAGTGCCGGGGGCAGGGTGGGGAGCCTGGGACTACACGCTCGCCCCGACCAGCTCTCCCTCCTCCTTCCCTACAGACCCTCCCAAGCAAATGCTCCTGAAGATACAGCCCACGTGGGTGGCTGTGGGAAAGTCCTTCACCGTTGAGTGCCACGTGCCGGATGTGAAACCCCTTGAGAGCCTCACTCTCACGCTGCTCCGTGGCAAGGAGACCCTGTGCAACAAGACCTTTACGGGGGAGAAAAATGACACCCAAGGAGCCACGGCCACGCACAAGGGCATGGCTCACAGGGAGGACGGCCGCCACAACTTCTCGTGCCACGCCCGCCTGGATCTGAGCTCGCGCGGCGGGGCCATCTTTCACCAGGTCTCCGAGCCCCAGATGCTCAAGGTCTACGGTGAGGGGCGCCCCCAGGATGGGAGGGGTGGGGGAGGACAATCGCTTTCTGTTCCTTAGGGGAGGAAAAAAGCCTTCAGCACTCCCTGCGCCGGCTCAGGGGGCAGGCACCCAGGGACCCCGCACTGAATCCCGGGGCTTCCCTCTCACTCTTCCCCGGAGCTCTCTCTGAGTGCCCAGTTTGGAACTGAACTAGTTGCTTAGCAATGAGTAAACTGCGTGACCTTGACCAAGGCACCCTCCTCTCTCTGGCCATGGCCCCTCTTTGCGTTCAGAGGTTGGGCCTGGAGGTCCCCTGGAGCTCCTCTATTCCGTGGCTCTCGATGGTCAAGGTGTTCCCTGTCTCCGGAGACTTTGGTAGGATTGGTAGGAGCTCACTCGGCTCTGCCCAGGGCAGGGCTGGGCTTGGACCATGCTGCCATCCAGGCCACAGTGGCCAGCATATGCTGGTGCCAAGGGCCGGTGGCAGGAGAACATCCACGGCCTCACCGAGGGCTGGCTGGTAGCCCGGACCCCACCTAACTTTCCCCGAGATCCTACACCCTTGGCCATTCCTCTCTGCAGCCTAGGTGGCGGTGAGGCATGGGGAGGTGACAGGCAGACACTACTCCCCCCGGGCCCTGCCATCAGGGACCAGGGGACATCTAAGACCCCTGCCCCCTCTTCCCTCCCCAGAACCCACGCCGGACAACCAGATGGTGGTTATCATCTCCGTCGTGTCGGTGCTGCTGTTCTTGTTTGTGACATCTATCCTCCTGTGCTTCATCTTGGGCCAGCACTGGCGCCAGAGGCGGATGGGCGCCTACGGGGTACAAGATGCTTAGGTGGGGCCCAAGTCGGGCCTACTGGCACAGCCTACATGAGTGGCACGGCCACCGCCGCAGCATCTGCTGGAACTCAGCGGGACTCCTCAGGATTGTGGTCTAGCCCTGGCCGAGGACAATGGGGTCGTTTCCTTTACTAGTCTGCATATAAACATGTGGACCCAATCCTGTGCCTCCATGTCTTCTCCTGGGATAGAACTCCACAGCCAGGAAAGGCAACCACCGGGCCTGAACTTCTCTCCCCAAAGGTCTCCTAAGCCTCCCTCAAGCTTCTCCCTCACAGGGACCTTCCAGAGCCCCAGCCAGCCCAGGCCCTGGGGTGTCCCCATGCTGACCAGCCCAGGCACCAGATACCCATCCTCTCGGAGCCCTGAGTGACTCATTTCTCCTGAGGGACGCCGGGGGAGACACGCCCTGGCCCAGGAGGGCAGAAAGACGTTCCGTTCCTACTTGGTACTCGGAGACTCAGGCCACTCCTGCTTGGAGCAGGGCGGCTCTGGCTTCTTTTGGCCAAAAGAGCCAGCTTCCTGTGGCAAGGGTGGGCCCAAGGGAACTGGCTCAGCTCCAGGACCCTCTGAGCCAGGCCTCTCCCCCATCGCTCTAGGCGTTCAAAGAGCTTTACACAAGTCCTCCCTCACCTCCTGCTCTGTCTCTAGGCCACCAAGACCCGACAGCACTGCCATCCCAGATAGGGGTGAGTGGAGGAGGTCAAGGGAGGGCTCTGGTTCCCAGACACCCAAGGCCCCCCACCCGCGGTGGCTTCCCAGCTCTGGATGTGCTTAGAGGGGCCTGTGCTCCGGGGCAGAGCTGAGGCCAGTTCAAGGTCTCCATGTGGTGAAGAGGGTTTTGATTCACACAGGAGAGGGCCTGGCTGTGGTTGAGGGGTTGTGGGGTGGGTTGGGGAGGGCTGCCAGGCATGGGTGCAGAGTCGTAGGTTCTAGAGGGGCACTCGGGGGCTCCAGGGCTCTTTCCAGCTCTGCAATGAAGCTGGCAGGGTCCCAGGGCCGGTGTCTGTCCTCATGGTAGGCTCTCGGCATCATAGTAGTCTGGGGAGAGACGACACCTGTGTCTTGGCTCCCGCCTGCCTAACAGGGCCCCAAGGAGTGAAAGGGAAGGGGATAGGCCAGTGGCCGGCAGCAGTGATGACAGGTGCTCCCCTGCCCCCAACATGGCCCTCCTGGCCTCCTGACCCATCCCTGGGCCCCACTGTCCACCCGCCCTGCCCCTACCTGAAGCAGGGGGCACATCCGCACCCACAGTGCCTGTGGCACTGGGGGGTGGGGGTGGGGGCACGGTTACAGCTCTCCTAACATGGAGGAAAGAAAAGAAAGACCCCCCCGCATCAGAAGCGGTCTCTAGGGCCTTACCCAGAGGTATCTTCACCCACGCCCAGCTCCTAGTGGGCTCTTCCAGCCCAGCCCCAGAGCAGGACCTCGGCAACACCCAGATCCCCTGTCCTCACTTACCCCTTCCTTTTCCAAGAGGCAGGAGGGCAGTGCTGAATCCTGGCTGTGTCCTGCAAGTGGGGCTGATGTTGGGGGAGGGAAGGGGAAGAGACCGGCCAGGGTAGCGAGGGGCCCAGCATGGGCATCGGGCAGGGCAGGTAGTGGTGGTGAATCACCAAAGGCCCTTCCTCCAGGGCTCGCATCTCCTCCTCCTCCTCCTCCGCCTCCTCCTGTTGACCCTCCAGGTAGACCTGGGGATTGGGGGTCAAAGGGAGGAGGGAGGATGAAATAGGACCCAGTGTCCCCACCCCCACTTCTCTGTTCCTCTGATTTCCCCAGGCGAGCATGATAAACCGGCTGCCCTTTACTGAGCAGCTACTGTGGGCAAGTCAGGTACTTTGGAGACGTTTTTTCCTTATTTTGCAGGAGGGAAAACTGAGGCTCAGAGAGGTTGAGGAACTTGTCTAAGGTCGCCCACTAATAAGTGGCTGAGCAGGGACTGGAAGAATCCAGGTATGACTCCAGAGCGAGCGGGGTCAGGAGGCCAGTGACCCGCATCTGGCCTTGCCCCCTGCCCCTGGACCCACCAGCCCCATCAGGGAGGTGGGGTGCTCATCCCAGGTGCCCCCGAAGGCCAGGGTGTGAAGAGGGCCAGCAGCCTCCACAGCCTGGATGGTGGACACAACCTGGCCTCCTCCAAGCGCCAAAATCCTACGTGGCTCTCAAGGACTGGTTCCAAGGTCACCTGCTCCTCCAAGGAGCCCTTCCTCAAGCCCCAGTGCGCGCATGTGCGCGCTCGCTCGTACCTTTCTGCTCTCCCTGTGTTGGTCGGGCTAAGTCGCCTTGTATTCATAGTTATTCATTTATCTTTTTACTTGTTCAACAAATATCACCAGAGCTCCTAATAAGTATTCGGCAACCTGCAGACTCTGGGTACAGGGTGCCTATTCTCCTGAGCCTGCAGTCTAGTAGGGGGTACACTGGCAGGGAGACCTCCTTGAACACAAGACCTGAGTGCTCTGGATTTGGGGACTCCCACTCCATGTTGTTTTGGGGCCCTGGCACATAAGATGCCAAAGGGACCCAGTGGGGACAGCTGTACTGTTGCCTGATTCTTTTTCTCCAGGATCCACCCAAGGTGGATCCCCACCCTTGGACTTGCAGGTGGGTGACGCGGTGGCACACCTGCACCCCACCCCCAGCTGATGCACCTGCGGGTGGCAAGAGGCTGGTCCTGGGTTGAGCGCCGCGGCCACCAGCCCGCTCAGCAGCAGCTGGTGCATCTGCGCGTTCTGCAGCAACATCAGTTCCAGCAGGTCTGGCGGACGGACGGGAGGGAAAGGGGAGTTCAGCAGACCCACGCCAGGCCTCCCACTGCCCACCGCCCGCTCCCAGGGCCTTACCTCCCCCGCCCCACCCCCCAACGCCCAGCCCAGGACCGCGCGGGAGGGAGGTGCTGCGAGGGCGCCCAGAGAATGTCCGAAGCAGAGTGGGGTACCAAGGCGGGTGAGCCCGGAGTCTCACCTTCCTTCAGTCCACCGGGCTGCGGGGTTGGCGGTGGGACCGCCCACACGACGGGCTGCAGGACCGTCACCCAGGGCTGGGGGGAGGGAGAGACTCAGCTCTGCGTGGCCGGCAAGGGATCGGACCAAGTTCTCCCCACCCCCTGCCCCCGTGCACCCCGCGAGTGGCCTCGCCCCGCCGTACCTCGTTCTCCTGCCTGCCCGCACGCCTCCCGGTTCCCGGAGTCTCCCGGGCGGCTGGAGTCGCTCTCTGCACCCACCCCACTTCCTCCAGGGTTCTGTCCCTCCGGGGACGGCTCCCCAGTCAGCCAACCCCCCAGGCCTCCCAGGTAAAAGCCGGCTCAGCCCTCACCGTCCGGGCGGCACTCTGCGGTGGGGCCTGACCCCAGCTCCCTCCAGTGCCGGAGGCCATGCGGGCACCTGCGGGTCGGGGTTACCTGGGCGACGAGGGCGACGCCAAAGTCTCTTCCCACGCATGCGCAGGTCCCTCCCGGGCGCCGGGGCTCCGGGCGCGCTCTGCTCTCCTCACCTTGGCGGAGGGGTAGCGGGGAACAAGGAGTCCCCAAGGACTCCCTGCCCCAGGAGGCCGCTCCCTCTGCCGGATGTCCACCTCCAACACCCCTGCGCCGCCGAGCTCCCTGGTCCTCGCTGTACCTTCCACCCGTGCGCACTTCTGGGACCAAGAATGAGTGAGGGGCTGGGAATTCCGGCGCCAAAGCCAACACTTGGTTTTCAGGTCCCAGGATTGGCTAGGGTGATGAGTTAAGCAAGAACAGAACATTCTGTACGCAGGCTGGGCAGGGAAGGGCAGGTGATTGAAGGCAAAGGGTGTGTTCTCCGTCAGTCTGAATCCGAGGGGCATCCTTTGGGCCAGGAGTGGTTTCTGGAGCCGACCAAGGACGGAAACATCAACCAAGCTCACAGAAAAGGCTGGGCTCTGGCCAGAAACAGGTGGCTGGCCCCATGACACCCCCCCCCCCCCCCCCCCCCCCCCCCGTGGCTTTTTGCTCCCTCTTTCCTGGCTGCTGCTTGACAGAGGTGGAGAAGCGTGGCGAGATCAGCACCAGTGCCCCCATTATTATCCCACATCCTGGAAAAATGACCAAAGCATGCATTCTTTTGACAGGAAGTTATCAAGGTCTTCTTGGCTTCGGAACAGGTGAGGGGAGAGATCTATTTCGGCAGCTGTGACCATCCTAACATAGGCCCTGAGCAGCAGTCAAGGAAAATCCAGACAGGAAGCTGGGATTAGCGCCCTTGAGTTGTCTTTCCCCCACCCTCTACTTCTATTCAGCTCCTCTTCTCGGGAGTTCTGGTATCTAGAACCACAAAGACCATTCGGACCTCCTCGCTTGTGTCTTAGTCCCTGGGTGGGGACCTGTGGGCAGAGCTTTAGCTGGGAGTCTTACCACTTCAGTGGCCTTCAACAAGCTGACATCCGGCAATTTGGTGGCAGGCCTGGATGGAGTGGGAGGAGCCCAGAGGGGCATCTTTCCGTCTTTCCTTCTGCACCCTCATGGCAGCAAGAGGGGCAAAACCAGTCCTTGTGTTTAGCATCAGCAAAACCTTAACCCAGGAGTTGCCCACAAGGGGCCCTTCTGAACACTGGAGGCACAGTGGTGTATTCTGGCTGGTCCCAGCATTGTTAGGAAGTGAAAATGTACTCAGGAGAAGGGAGCGAAAATACAAGGCTCCCGCGGGAGAGACCTAGAAGAAGGGGTCATATAGAGATGAATTGATCACTGAGGGATAGCGTTCTCAAGCGGATCATCTTGGGATGGGGCCAAACCGTGTGGGAGAGAGAGAGGGCAGGCCAGGCTGGGGACACAGCCTAGGCAAAGGTGTAGGGTCAGGCATGGAAGGCCTGTAATGATGCAGTGGGCACATTGTCTGACTGTGGTGCAGGGTCTGGGCTGAGAGAAGTTCCAGCAGCCCAGCCAGAAACAGGTCAGACTCACAGGCCCCGTCAGGAATTTACGCTGTGCCATGTGGGTAATAGAGAGCTCTTGGTGCATTCTGAGCAGGACAGAAATGGGGGGGGGTGATGTGTGCACGGCCATGTGTTAGGAAGATTCATCTTGTTCCTCACGTCTTCGTGTATGTCAACCAGAATTAGGAAGAACAAATGTCTGACGGGGATGTATCTTCCCAATGGTATACATGGTATACAGTTGGTTCCTGAACTCACCTACAGCGTCTCCACCTGGGGATATTTTCTGGCTACAGGTGAGGCAGGCCAGTGACTTCTGGCCAGAAGCAACCCTGATGCACTTGAGGGACAGCAACTGACAGTAGAGCCCGCTGGCCTCAGTGGGGCAACTCTGGGAGAATCCTACCCCCCGAAGTCTGTCAACACCTCCCTGTTTCCCAGTTACAACCTACTTACCAAGAGAATATACACTTCATTGGCTTTTTTTCTTCCTCTGTCATTTCTCCACTCCTCCACGGTGAGTGCTTCCTGGGAGCTCCTTCCAAATAAACTACTTGCTCCCAAATCCTTGTCTCAGGCTCTGCTTTTGGGGGAATCCACACTAAGACACCAGCCCCCCATTCTCTCTGTCTCTGTCCCTGGGCTGCTAAAAACTCCTGGAAAACGTAGTCCTAGTAGCTCTATGATAAATCTGTGTTCAGTGAAGTAAAATAGCAAAACAGATGCTGAAGAAAAGTCATCTGATAGTGTAAGAGCCAATGGAATAAACTGAGGCAAAACTGGCAGCAGGCAGACCCGCTGGAGGCCACCATCCTCCTCCCTCTAAAAGCAGCCCAAAGGGGCGCCTGGGTGGCTCGGTAGGTTAAGCATCTGCCTTCTGCTCAGGTCATGATCCCAGGGTTCTGAGATCAAGACCCACGGTGGGCTCCCTGCTCAGAGAGGAGTCTGCTTCTCCTCTCCCTCTGCCCCTCCTCCAGCTTGTGCGCTCTCTCTCTCTCAAATAAATAAAATCTTATAAAAAATTAAAAATAAATAAAAGCAGCCCAGAGCAGGCTGAAGGCAGCTGTGGAAAACAGGCAGGGCTTGGCGATTACTTCAGTACCTCAGACATAAGATCGTCTGTTGAGCCCACACGTGTTCTGGAAGATAGGGCTGAGGTAAAATGGTCTGGTTTCCGTATGTAAGTCGAGTTCTTTGTCAAAGGAAACCGAAGCATTTGCCTTTTGAAGAATGGCCAAACTGCATTTGTTTATCTGCCTGAGCTTTTTTGCTTATAGATCTGACATTAGTCTGACGGGAGGAAGTGACTTTCCAGCCACTTGGCTGGCCCACTATTACTTTCTTTGAGGCACTGAGCACTCTACCTGTTTCCTTTTCATTTTGTCCCCATGAGGACTCTCGTTCGTATCTTTGCTTTTGTTTTGTTTTGTTTTGTTTTACCGGGTTTTTCTTTTGTTTGTTTCCGAGTGTCCCACAGCAACATATATCAGAAGTCCTCCCTGTTGCCTCCGTAAATCTATTTCTGGGAATAAACTAAACACAGCAAAAGATTTCTCTTCAAGTGTGTTCATCACAGTGTTATTTTTAAGGGTCGAAAATTGAACATACCAGTGTCCTCCAAGAAGGGAATGGCTATATAACTGAAGGCAAGTCACTCAAAGGAAGCTTGCGCAGTCATTTAAACACACACACACACACACACACACACACACACACACACACAAAACATGAGCTCCTTCCTCTCCTCCTCAGATGGGAACGGAGAGAAAAGAAAAGGACTCTGGTGGAAATTTCAGTGTTTCTTTTTGGTACAGATGAGGAAGTGCTGAGCAGAGACGACCCGACTGCAGGCCCTTTTCTTGGGCCCTGGTCCTAATGGGACACTAACTGGAAGGAGCTATTTACATGACTGACTGACTGGCTATTTTGGGAAGGCCTTGAAAATACCACAGTAAAGAAATTCCAGTTTTCTTCTTCAAGGTTCTGACTGTGTTGTTTCTCCAGATTGTGGCTCTCCTTGTGAGCGGTGGGATGGAGCCCTGAGCCCCTCCCCTACTCCCTGGAATTGGCGTGCCGCCAACCATGGAGGAGCACCTGCTGAAGATCCCAGGGAGTCCCCCTGAGTGAATGGCTCAGGGAGGAAACTGAGGCCCAAGTGGGGGTGAGGAGTGGAGGGTAGTGGCCAGGACAGGATACGACAAGGTCAGGGTAGGATTTTCTGAAAGGTGGTCCTATTCTGCAGAATTCTTGTGTTTGTGGCCAACTGAAACTCAGCCTAAACTGGCCTAAGGAAGAGGGATGCGTTTTGGTTCACGTGATGGGGGAGGACGGTGACAGGGCTGCTCTGTAGTCCCACTGACTCAAGGGTCAAGCAGGGCCTTCAGGTCCCTCTCTCATCTCCCTCACCTGTGTGTGGTGTTCTCGTTCCTTATCCCACAGACAGGCTCTTCCACTTGGTGGGAGACATGCTTCAGGCACCTTCAGACTTACTTCAGTTACTCTACACAAACTTAGAGAATCCTGAGGAGAGACAGATTATCTTTCTTTTGTATGGATACACAAAAATCCCCAGGAGGGACTATGATTGACCCTACCTGTGCCACATATCTACCTTTGGGACCAACCACTGTGGCCAAGAGCATTGACCAGACCTGGGTGACCTGGCCACCTCCATGGCCAAGGTGGAGGGTGTAATCAGCAGCCATACCAGAATGACATATTTAAGGTAGGGAAAGAGAAGTTCCCCAAAGGAAGGAGGAATATTGTCATTAAGAGAGAGAGATATTCATTCTTCTTGGGCTTTGGGAAAAAGTCTTATTTCACATACAGCTTTGGTTTTCCAGTCAGTCTTATTCCTAGTCCAAATGACACCTCACGTAAATTAGAAACATTAGCCCTGTCCTCCAGATAGTTTGATACCATCTGCTAGACAATTATCATCTTAAACACATGAATCTACAATGATAACAAATGTGATTGGTGCCCAGAATTGTACAGTGTACGACCCAGACAACCGAACACAGCCGCCCTCCCCACCCTTCATATGCTACAATTCCCTTCAATTACTTCAGCCCCTCATTAAAGAAATTCTTACCCCATAGAGCTCTAGGTAGTGCCCAGGTAGAGACCATAAATGGGAATGACAGCTGCCTGCCTACCTCCTCTCCAGTGCCCACAGACAGGGAGGAGTGAGATACCAAGGGGACAGTAGCCAGCAGCAAAGCAAACTGGAGCCAAGGCAGGGCCATGAGTAATGACAGGAACCCTAGGGAACAGTTTCAGGGAGACAACTTGGGAAGGAAGAGACAAAATGTTTGCTTTTCCTCTGAGCGCTAAAAGAAGAGGATCCATGCAAAGAAGAGGCAGGGGTGTGCAGACACCCGGATCACATTAGCAATAAAACGACATGGAAAACTTGTGTCAGAAAGGTGTGGGAGCCAAGCAGCATAAGAACCACACACAGAGAACACCCACTTCACACCTGTAGGTTTTGGAGACATACCTCTGAGGGTATGAAGTTGGTGTTGGTCCCCTGGGGAGAGATGTGGGCAGTGCAGGCATAGTAGAAAGTTCTCCAACCACAACCAGGCCTGGCCCCCAAGAAGGGGTTCGCCAAGGCTGATGCTGGATCCACCGAGAGTGTGCTGGGAGGAGAGAGGCCAACCAGCCTCGGACTGAGGGTGACCACCCCCCAGGCCTCCCTGAGCCCCTCACAAAGGTCACTCCGTCCTGGGCTCTGCTCGGCTGGAGCTCTGGCTACCAGAAAAGATGGTGTCAGGGACAGGCATGGGAGACGGGGAGCAATGCTGGGAGCTTTGGGGAACAGTGACTCTGGATTCAGCCAGGGAGGGGTTCTGTAGTCCGCCTGGGGCAAGTGCAGTGGGCGAGCTGGGAGGTGGGTTGTTTCATATCAGCTCCACTAGGGGTCCTCACAGCCCCAGAATGCAGAGGGGGTGGGGGGGTAGTTGGGGGGTGGGGGGCAGCTAAACCCACCTCATGCTGCCCCCAACCCACCCTCCGCTCCCCAAGCTCTGAGGGACAGACGTCTAGTGAGTGGGATGGTGGCGGGGGTGGTGGGGAGAGTGGTGGTGGAGAAATGACTCTAGAGACTTCTGTGTCGTCCAGTGGACAGTTATGCGTGTGTGTGTGTGTGTGTGTGTGTGTACAGATAGGCACACACTTAATGAATATCTAGTGACCATAGGTACACACAGGTGGCCCTGTGCACATGGGAACAGGAGCGTGGACTTAGACAACGGTGCAGATAGGAGGGACATGCACGGACGTGCGTGAAAGCCCAAGCGTGACTGTGAGTATAGGTGTGTGGACACACAGTGATAAAAGTCTAGTGTCCGGAATACGTGGTGTTCTTGTTCACCTGGGCGGGAGAGTAGATATGACTATATGTATGTAATAATACAAGTCTATGCACAAGCCTGATGTGAGTGTGGTTGCGTGTTTGTGTGAGCAATGAGCATGTGTGGGAATGGAGGTAACACACGGTGGAAGGGTTTGTGTGAATGTATGAAGGGTGATTTATGTGTATGGCTGAGCACGTGTGAGTATGGTTATTTGTAGGGAGACACGTTCGTGAGTGTGTACGGAGCGAGTGTGAGTGTGCGAGCTGGCACATGCCGCCGGGGCTCCTGGGAATGAGTGTGAAGGGATCCTGTTGTGTAGAATGAGCCTGGGTAAGCTCCTCAAGGGTGGGAAAGGACCCATGTGAATGGGCTCCTCCGCGTGCCCCACTGTGTGTGCACGTGCATGTGCGCGTGTGCGCGTGTGTGAGTGTGAACAGGCAAGAGTGTGCCAGCGGCCCCGGGCCCGAGCGGTCCCGGGCTAAGCCCGAGCACACCCGGTGAAGCGCAGCCCAGGCTCCCACCTGAAGATTGGCCCAGTCCTCAGGTTTCACTCATGACCCTGTGACATCAGCGGCAGCAGCTGTCCCCGCCGGCCGGCCCCCCGGCCAAGTCCCCCAGAGTCCCAGCCCCAGCCCGAGGTGGGCACGGCGCTCCAGGCTCGGCCGCAAGCACTCCGCTCCTGTCCAGCAGTGAGTACCGCACCCCGCCCCGCCCAGCACCCCGAGGGCCGGCCACCCCGAGGAGCAGGGCACCCTGGCCCCATGCCCAGCCTGGCTTCAAGGAAGCCACCACTTTGCTCCGGGCACCGCTGTCCTCCTGCCCACACCGGGCCCTGCTCTGCACCGGCCGCAGCCGAGCTCCTTGGGCCTTGACCCTCCCCGTCCCCAAACTCGCCTCTTGGGGCCCCCCTCGGCTGCCCTCGGTGCCCCTGGCTGGCTGTCTTTGCCCTCAGCAAGAGTCCTGAGGTCACCAATGGCCCAGTGGTAAAGTCTCAGCTCCAGACAGACGAGCACAGGGTGACCCCAGGGACGGGACTGGGCTGAGTGTCTTCAGGAGAGGAGAGCGGGGAAGCCAAAACGCCTGTTCCCAGTGGCGGCTCAGCCTGTTCACCGGCTGGGAAAGCAGGGCTGTAGGGGGAGGAGAGCCGCGGGAGGCCGGGTGGGGGGTGGTGGCGGCTCCTTTGCTCTGCTGAAACAGGAATCTTCCAGATGCCAGCAGAGGACACATCTCAGGCTGCACCGCCCAGGCTCTGCCCACCGCCCCTGCCTCTCCCCAGGCAGCTTGTGGCAAGTGGGGAAGGCAGAAAGTGTCCTTTCCTGGACAAGTGGGGAAGGCAGAAAGCCTGGCCCAGGGGGAAGGAGATGGGGCCACAGCACTGAAGGGCCGCTGGGAAGTTCAGGAGGGGCCCTGGCGCCAGGGCAGAACGCAGCCCCTTCCCCCTCCCTGCTGGCAGAGCTGGCACCTCGGCCTCCGGGGAAGAGGGGGCCGGCAGCCACTAGTTCGAGAAGCCGAAAGGTCTGAGCGGAGGTAGGAGAAAGAGTTTGAGAGGAGTGTGGTGTTGCTTATCAGAGAGAAGCATTTGTTCAAAAGATCGGGAAGTCCCCATCTAGAGGGCCCTGAGGGTGGGGTGGGGGCTTTTGAGTCTTTCCAAGAAGGCACTGATGTGGCACAGAGGGCCTGAGCGCCTTCCCAGTCCACCCGGCAAAGGCTAACCACGTCTTGCGGCCCCTCCCCCTGCCCGGGGCACCAGGCCGGGGCACCACAAGGGTTCACACTGCCCCAGGTGGGGAGAGGGCCATCCGGGTGGATCCTAAACATGGCTCCGTCCACCCATACCAGCAGTAGTGGGGGCCTGCCTGGAAATAAGTCACCCCAGAGTCCGGGAAGGGCAGAGCCCAAGGGAGACTGGAAGGCCCTTGAGTTTAGCCTCTGTAGAACAGCCAGCTTGAGGAAAACAGCTGGAGACCAGTTTGAGGCCAGTCTGGCTCATCTGGAGAGGGGAAGGGTCTGACAGAGAGATAGGAAGAGCCAATGGTGGGTTCTATTGTCATTCTTCTATGACCAAGACCATGATTGCCTCCCAGGGCCCTGAGTTGGAGAGCTAAGGAGACCCCAGGGGCGGCAGGACTGGTTTTCCCAGGACCCTCCAGATTCCTCTTGGGTCATCCCCAGCCCCCTGGCCGTGGCTGGCGGTCTCACTCTTAGAGGCCACGTTATGGACAGTTGAGGTGACCACATACGTATTGGAGCCACATCACCTATGTGGGCGATATGAGGTCCCAGACATAACCCAAGGGCCCCCTCCCGTGTCCATGCCAGTCATCTCTCAGGGGATCGGCTGGGATTTTTACTGGGGTTTTGGGAAGATAATTAAGGGTCTTTCCTAGGTGCCCCTGTCCCAGCCTGGCTTTGCTTGTGGTTTCTGGTTGGGAACCTGCCCGAAGTGAGGACTCGGGACTTGGAACCACCTTCCTAGCTCTAGACTGCCCTGAGCATCAAGGCCTGCCTACCGGTTTCTCTCGCCTGGGCTTCTGGGTCCCACGCTTGGGCCCAGGGTCCCGGGGAAGCCCGAGTTCAATCCTGAAACACACATCTCTTGGCCAGACTATGGAGGCGGTCCTGACAAGGGCCCTGCCTTCGGAGGCCGGAGGCCATTCCAGCCCCCAGAACAGAGAAAAGTGTAGAGAGTGGCAGGGAGGGGGTGGGGGGAGTCCAGCTGGGGATCGAGTTCAGAGAAGTCTCCCAGGGCCAGGCACAGCAAGAGAGGAGACAAGGGATTGGACTTCACCGAGACGAGCAGAAGGGCTCTCTCCAGGAGAGAGATGCATTGATGGGAAATGAAAAATCTGAGGCCCGAGTCCCAAGAGAGCAGGTAGGGAGAAGGGACAGGACGAGGGGGGTGGTCGTCAGCACCCAAGGTGCTGACTCTTCTTGAGGAAGGGTTCAGGCTCCGGGGGTCCTGTTCCTTGCCCAAGGCGCACAGCTAGTGAGGGGTGCTGACGCTGGTGCAGGGCTGGATAGGGGGCAGAGCTGGCCCCTGAGACTTGGGGGCAGTGCAGGGGGTTCCCATGGGTAGCCTGAGGGCTGGGGCAGGGGCTGGGCCTTCGGCAGGGGTCCCCACTCTATATCAGCAGAGACAGGCCATGGTATACAGGGGCTTTACACCTTTAGGAGGTGTGTGCTTATGGGGCTGGGGGGATCCCAGGTTCCCTCTACCTCCATCACCCCTGCCCCAGGCCTTTCATGTGCTCTGGCCCCCCTTCTGCCTCGTCAGCAACAGCTATTTTTATTCCCGGAGGTTTTCAGTCAACAGCCATCATTGGGGGATGGGGCAGCAGGAGGAGCAGGAGGGGCTCAAGGAGCAGACAGAGAGACGGGTGGCAGGGAGCTGTGCCCCTCGACAGGCAGGCTGCCCCTTCCCCCCTTCCCCTCAGGCCTTACTGCCCTCTGCCAGGAGCCCTAGCATAAATGCAAAGGACAGAACCACAATGGTCACCAGACCCCACTCTGTTTTTTAACTGGTTTGTGAAGCCAGGTGCCCCTGCCCGCCTCCCCGCTCCCCACAAGTTAGGTGCTCGAAGGACATGGTCCACGTAAGACCCGGGTGACGGTATAGCTTAGTGTTCAAGTGCCGGGGTTCTCCTGAGAGCCCCACGGGCCAGGTTTCAGCCCCAGTCTACTACATAAATCACCTCCACCAAGTGACTTA
Source organism: Mustela nigripes (assembly GCF_022355385.1). Taxonomy (NCBI): domain Eukaryota; kingdom Metazoa; phylum Chordata; class Mammalia; order Carnivora; family Mustelidae; genus Mustela; species Mustela nigripes. The sequence continues at coordinate 14,436,224 of NC_081572.1, forward strand.
CCTTCTCTATGCCTCAGTTTCCTTCTCTGTCAAAGGGCGTGACGAGAGGATCATGGTGAGGAGTAAGAGCTCGTGAATGGGAGGTGCCGAGAACAATGCTTGGCATGTAGTCAGTTCTACATGTTAACTAGTAGTTAATGATCGTGGCTCTTACCAGGCTGTGACTCTGATGTCCATGTCTCATCTTGGGGCGGGGGGAGGGTGGGCAACGGAAGGAGGGAGAGGCGTGACGAAGGCGGGTCTGCCGGGCAGGCGGCAGGACAACCTTCCCCAGCGCTGGGCACCCTGCATAGCTGGGATGGGGAATGCGTTTTTTTCCTATCTGGTCTCCCTCAGGTGAGGAAGATTCTTTTATAAAGCGGATGGCAGACCCCCTTTCAGGAGGGTCCGCCGTTGACTCATGTTGCTGTGAGGACAGTGACTCCAAAAGCCAAGCCGAGTCCCTCTGGCTCCCATTCCAGCAAGATCAGCTTGTGACTCCGGTCTCTTTGGAGGCTTGTAAAATCTTGATTGGCCTTAATTGGGGAGAAGGACCTTGTACCGGAATTGTTGGTGGGAAAACATCCCTAGAGCGGTTTCCGGTGTAGAGTGGAGTTCTCCAAAAAAGTGGCAGGGCCCCGCTGGCTGAAGGGGCAGAATGACTCTGCCAGCCTTCCTTGTGGGTTTCCGGTGATGGGACTAGGGCTCCACAGGCAGCAAGAGGATCACTCTTCCTGGCGCTGGTGACCGTGATCCCCAGCTCCCGGGACCTGGCAGGTGTGGGGGGGGCCCCAGTGGGCAGGGCCACGGTCTGGGAAGGGTAAGGGTGTGGGGCAGCGAGAGGAGAGAACAGAAGCAGGCATCTCATGTGGTGGACTGCAGGTCAAAGCAGGCAGGGCAGGGGAGCAGCCCAGTGTGCGGGGTCGGGGGGTGTGGATCTGCCCAAAGGCGGGGGAGATGTGGCACAGATGTGTCCAGGAGAGGGTGTGCGTGCACAGGTTTGAGGGGTGACATCCACAGAACCCTCGTGGTCATGCTTGGGGGCTCCTGAGAGTGAGCCAAGCTAGCAGAGGGCAGGAAGCCCCAGGCCTGGGTGGAACGAATCAGCCTCCCCACCCTTTGGAGCAGCTGAGAAATGACTCATAGAAGCGATGTGTGTGTGCGTGTGTGTGTGTGTGTGTGTGTGTGTACAAGGGGCTGCAAAGGGACTTAGTGGGTACATGAGGGTCGACTGGTCTAAAAGAAACCCATACCTCAAGGAAGTCTCTTTACCAAGCTGTTGACTCATGGTCCCCGCTCTCACAGTTCTCAACACACATGGCCCCAGGAGGCCTGAGTCTAGTCTTGCCAAGGCCCGCCAGATGCCCGCCCCAACTGGTCCCTTTTAGGGGCTTGGCCCAAGGACCCTGGTCTGCCCTTTGAAGAGGACAGACAGGTGAGACTCAGGCCAGCCCAGTCCCCCAGAGGGCTGGGAGGAGGCAGCGTTTGTAGGAGCAAGCATGTGGACTGGCATCAGAGAGCTGCGTTCAAATTCTGTGCCTGCCACTTGTCCGCTGGGAGGCCGAGCCTGGAACAGTGCCAGGCACTCAGTAAACACCAAATGAACAGATCCATGACTGCTTTTCTTCAAGAAATAATCCTTCAGCCTCCACTTCGAGGGCCTATGCATATCAGCAGGCTGGGCGAAGGGGCTGAGGTCTGGGGGCTGAAGGAACCAACCTCCTTCTCTCCCAACGGACTCTTCCCCATGCTGACTGAGGTGGGACATCTTTAGACGAATTCCTTTGATCTGAAGCTCAGTCTTGGGAGGGGAAAGCCCTGCTTCTAGGGAGAAAAGCTTCCAGGCTTCCAGAGCTGCTGACAGATGAGCTGGGAGGGGTTAGAAAGAAGGAGACACAGTTCACAAAACCCAAACACAGCTCATTTGAGGATTTATTTCCCATTTGTGGGTTTTTTATTTCATCGGGCCCCAAGCCAACCAGAAACACTCTGGGTGAAGGCAAAGAGGTTTGAGAGGAGGAGGCAAGTTGGCGAAAACTTTTGAGAGCTGTTGGGGGTTGGCAGAGAATGGATCTGATTGGGGGGGGGGCGGGGAAGGGGTTGCTGATATATCCTGAACAAGAAAACAAACTTGGCATTCAGTAAGTACAAAATAAATGTGGTCACCACTATCACACTTACCCCTTGCAGCGGACACATTATTAGGCTGGTTGATTCACGTCCCTAAAAAAGGGGGAGGCATTTTTTGGTCCAGTGAGCCCCACATGGAAAGTACAATCATCATTTGCCCACCCCTCATTCTGCAGCACCCCTCATGTGCCCCTGATTGTTTCCAGAACTCTTGGGGCTCCTGAGTGTCCGGAGGTTTCCACTCTGGCTCCAGGCCTCCCTCCAAGACCTCTTGGAGCAGATTTCCTCTACAGAGTGTTAGATCAGGAGTGCAGGGCACCTGGGGTGACTTCCTCCAGGGCCCTGGCCTGCCAACCCTTCAGCCCTAAGTGCTGGCAGAGAAACAACACAGCTACCCCTTTCCCATCCCCACCCCCACACTGCCCCAGCTGAGAAAGACTGTGACTTGAGATTTATAACGAGGGGGCATAGGGATCCGTTTTGCATTCCTGGAGCTGGGCCACAGTGGGAATGCAGGAATTTGGGAAGTAGGCCATCCGGATGCCCAGCGCTGTCTTTGGCACATTAGGAAAAGTTTGATCTCTTCCAGTTTCCCAGAAACTTCTGAGTCTGAGCCCTCACTGCAGATGAAGCTTAAGAAGGGGTCTCCACTGGCCACATGGAGCTCTGAAATAATCTTGCTTCCAGTCCACAGAGAAACAAAACAGCCTGCCCCTGGACTGTACTCTGCTGTCCAGGGAAAGACATGCTTGGTTGGCAAGAGGCATGATGACTGGGTCCTGAGCAAGGCCAGCAAGTTACCTGCCATCTCTGCATCCACAGAGATGGGCTCTAGCCCTAGAATGAACAGGGAAGGCTTCGAGGGACAGGTCACATCCATTCTCAATCTTCCAGGAGAGTTCTCATGTGGCTTTTATATCTCAGGCTAGTATGGCATGGCTGACGCTTCTTGGAGGATCCTGTGCCAATGCAAGTGCAGTGAGGTGGGTTTCTGGATGTTTGAAGGACCGTCTTTGAAGACAAAGTTTCCTAGGAGAAAAGGTTCTAGAAGTATGTGGTGGTGGATGTGGTAGTGATGTCTATCCTGAATTGTGTTTTCAATAATTTGGGACAGTCAGGATCACAGACACCCAGCTGTGAGGGTGTTGAACTGAGAGGAAAAATCAAGATCCAATAGGCTTTCACAAAGACTAGAAGTAAGAGGCATCTGAGTGGCTCAGTCGTTAAACTCCTGCCTTTGGGTCAGGACATGATTCTAGGGTCTTGGGATTAAGCCCTATGTCAGGCTCCCTGCTCAGCACGAAAACCCTGCTTCTCCCTCTCTCACTCTCCCTGCTTGTATTCCCTCTCTCGCTGTCTCTCTCTCTCTCTGTCAAATAAATAAAATCTTAAAAAAAAAAAAAAACCTAGAAGTGAAGAGGTGCAATGGACAAGGGGAACTTGTAGAATGTAAAGTCCAACACCTAAATTTATATTAATCTTGCATCTTGAAACCATTATTAGTTTCAGGTTGGGGGATTTTTTGGTCAGTTCTTTTGGATTTTGTACCTAGATAATCATGTCATCTGTGAATGAGATTCTTTTATTTCTTCCTCTCCAAACAGTATATCTTTTATTTCCTTTTCTTGTCATATTGCATTAGCTAAGATTTCCAGTATGATTTTGGAAAGCAGTGGTAGAAGGCAACATCTTTGCCTTGTTCCTGACCTTAATGGAAAGCTTCTAGGTTCTCATCATTAAGTACTATGTTAGCTATAGGTTTTTTGTAAATGTTCTTTATCAGGCTGAGGAAGCTCTCTACTATTCCTAGTTTACTGAGTTGTCGTTATTGTTGTTGTTGTTATTGTTGTTTTATTATGAATGGGTATGGGGTTTTGTCAAGTTCTTTTCCTGCATCCCTTGATATGATTCTATGTGATTTTTCTTCTTTAACCTATGGATGTGATGGATTACGTTAGTGGATTTTCTAACGTTGAACCTGCCTTGCATACTTGGGATAAACCCCACTTGGTTGTAGTTATACTGATTTTTATACACTGTGGGATTTGATTTGTTAATATTTTGTTTGGGGTCCACCTGGATTTAAAAGGGAAAAATCAATTGCACAATTTATAGGATAGGGAAGGTCTAATTTGACTATAGTTCAATGAGGAAAAGATCCAGGAGTGATTGCAAATTTCACCTTTTTAGTAGCTGCTGAAAAAATGAATCCTATCTTGGGATGAATGAATACAAAGGGTGTCTAGGCCGGAGGGAAGAGGCCGTTGTCTGTGGTCAGATTATGTCTGGAATTGGGTGTTCCAACCTGGCAGCCCCACAGAGAAAGACAATGCTGGGCTGGACCTGCTCCAGAGTGGAGCCGCCTCAGCCTCCTGTGTCCTTACACTTGGCTCCTTGCCTCTGGACAGCTGGCCCCAGCCTAGCTCCCTGACTCCTGATCCTTCTTCCCCCACCCTCATCCCTGTCTGCTCACCACCTCCAGGCCCCCAAGATGGCCTGACTTTACTCACCACTTCCGCCCAAACTTCCGTTTCAATGCAAGTTCCGTTGGGGCTTCTCACTTACTAAATGGGCTCTGGCCCTGGCGCCCAGGGAGCTGGGTTTTATTCTTGGTGTGGCCTCTCATTTATCACTCTCTAAAATTATCTTATTTGCTTCCCTATTTATTATCTGCCTTCTCCCTCTGGAATGCAAGCTCAGTGAGGACAGGGAGTTTGCCACCGTTATACTGTAGCTCCTAGACCAGAACCCAGGACACAGCAGATGCTCAAGAAATGTTTGTCGAATGAATAAATGTATGATCTGGGGGGAGTTGCTGCTCCTCTCTGGGCCTCAGGTTCCCCATCTGTGAAACGAGGGAGTTGGACTCTTTGATCTCTTGAGTCCTTGCAACTCCAAAGTTCTTAAATTCAGTGGGAAGAGGTTGTTGGGAGCCCCCTGCAGGCCCTCAGCTGCCACATCTGAAGGACAGACTGGGGGTGGAGGCCAGAGTCAGATTTCTGGCAGGTGGGAGGAAGAAGGTTCAAGCTGTCACGTCGGCCTCCTTTACTCCAGGTTGTAGCTGAAAGAGCCACATGGAGATGTGCCATCATGACACCTAACTCTTGATATGGGGTTCTGTGGTGCTTGTCCTTGCCAGGAAGCCACCGTGCACACATCCCAGATAACCCTTCATTCCTCCACTGGAAACAATATAGCTTGTCCTGTCTATTCTGGACACATTGAAAGGGTGGACAGAAGGCACATACTTGCCAACTAACTGTGGTCTTATCTCAACCCACTGCCCCTGTGAGGGGCTCTCCAAGGCTGCAAGGTGAAGTCCAGACTCCCATGCCTGAAAATCGAGGCTATGGCCAGCGGCCCAACACACCTTCCCCAAATCCCTGAATAGATTTTCTGCCCCACAAAGACTGACATACCTGCAGCTCCCTATGTCCAGCCTCTGTCTTTGCTCTGGCTCCTCCCTCTCCCTGGAAGGTTCTTCCCCACTATTTCTCTGTGTTTATAACTTAAGCATCCTTTGAAGCCCAACTGAAAAACCCCATCTTTCTTTCCCTGACCTGGGAGTAACCATTCATCCACATGAACTCCCACAATGACCTACCCTCTTTAGGGCAATCATCGCTTTCTCCTCATGTCATAGTCACATGAGCTCGTGTCCACCTTCCCCCAACCACCAGATCTTGGAAAGCAGGATGCCCAACAGGTGCATCTTTGTGTCCTATTCAGGGCTGGCTCAGCTTCGGGCTTACGAACAGAATGGATGGATGGATGGGTGGATGGATGGACTGATGGATTAAATATATCAGAATCCATTTTATCCCTGGGCAGGTCTGTATTTAAGTCTTCATCCACTCATTCTTTTAGCAAACATGTCTTGAGTGCCTACTGTGTGCCTAGTCCCAGGGCTGGCTATAGCGAGCTAGACAGACAACTCGTGTCCTCTTGGCATTTCAGCCTAGTGGAGAAGACAGACAAAATAAATTAGGCAAATTACTGGGACACCTGGGTGGCTCAGGTCATGATCCTGGAGTCCCGGGATCGAGTCCCACATCGGGCTCCCAGCTCCACGGGGAGTCTGCTTCTCTCTCTGACCTTCTCCTTGCTCATGGTCTCTCACTGTCTCTCTCTCAAATAAATAAATAAATAAATCTTTTAAAAAAATTAGGCAAATTACTTGTTTAAGTAATTATCAATTATAAAATATGTGATGGAAAACACAGGAGACTGTGATAGAGAGTAGAGAAGGAAAGCGCCACTTGGAGAAGAGACATTTGAGCCTAGGCTGGGGGTGAGCTGGAAAGGGGCCAGTGGGACTGGGGCAGAAGGAAGAGGGAGAAATCAGGAGACAAGGGTGGAGAAGGAGGCAGGGACTGGATCACCCGGGCCTTGCAGATCACTGTAAGACTTTCAGGTTTTGTTCAAAGCACAACAGGAAATTGCTGGAAAAATTTAAGCAGGAGAAACAACATGATTAGTTTCTTGTTTTTAAAAGATCACTGGCTGCTCTATGGAACAGATTTGCAGGGGCCAGGGCAAAAAGTTAGCAGGAAGCAGGCTATTGCAAGAGATTATTGTGATACGGTCCAGGGGGAAAAGGTGGAGGTCGCGTATATTTTGGAGATAGTATTAATGGAACTTTGGATGGGCTTGGTGTAGAAGGCGAGGGGGAAGAAAGCATTCAGGAGGCACCCTGATGTTTGCCTGGAGCAACCAGATGGATGGATGGACATTTTCTGGGTTGAGGAAGACTATGGGTTGAACAGTTGAAGAGCACAAATGCTTCGTCCCAGATACCACACATAGGTTGGGATACCTCTTAGCTCTCCACATGGAGTGGTTCAGTTGGCAATTGCATACATCAGTCTGGAGTTCAAAGGAAATGTGATGCTATTCTTGTCACACTACTTACAGCCCTAGGAATGACGCCATCTAGACCCAGACTGAGAAACTTTAGAGACTGGGGAAGAAAGAGGAACAAGCGAAGAAATTGAAAAGAAGCAGCCAGAGAGGTAGGAGGGAAACCATGGATGTACTCTCAGGGAGGCTGAGCGAATAGAGCCTTTCCAGAAGGGGGCTGCAGCCAAGTGGGTTGAATACTTATGAGAGGTTGAGGGAGGTGAAGACAGAAACGTGTTCAGCAGACTTGGCAGTAGAGAAGGTGCTAGTGACTTGACAAAAGCCATTTCAGTTGAGTTGGTGGCGGGGAGGGGGATGGAAGCCAGGTTGGAATGGGCTGGGGAGTGAACAAAAGGTAAGGAAGTAAAGACAGCTGGTGTGGACACTTTCTAAGAAGTTTCTCCATGAAGGGAAATCGAAAAATAGGGCAATATGAGGCTGGAAGGGTGGTTTCTGTCACCACCACCATTATTTTTGCAATGGGAGAGCCTAGTCATAGACAGGAAGAAGTTGACAGTGGTAGAGAGAAGATAACTAGAGAACGGGGTCCTTAGGAAGGTAAGAGGGGTCAGGGTTGAGCCCACATGGCTTTGGTGACTCCTCATCTTCCGTTTTAGCAGGATGGCAGGGGCAGGGGCAGGGGCAGCAAAGAGGTTTTTGTCAATTAGATGGTGTGCGATGCTATGTTCTCATTGGAGGCCAGGAAAAGTCACTGCCTGGGCGCATCCCAGGGAGGACCGTGGAGTGGGGGTGTTGAGGAAAGAAGAGAAGGCATGGAGTAGTTTTCTCACAAATTGGAAAAGTGAGGGCACCAGAGAAACCTGTACTTCCAGGACAAAGGTGAGGGCACACATGACATTTGTAACCACGTCGGCTGCAAACCCTGTCCAGCCCAGCCTTTGTTCCAGCAACATCTAGCCTCTCAAGGGCTGAGCCAAAAACAGCACAGCTGGGAGACCGGTTGGGGCTTCCCCAGATGAGTGAGATGGAAAGAGAGAGAAAGCCGGAGTCAAGAGTATTTTCGAGGAAGGATTGTGATGATGGCGCTTATAGGTAAGCTGGGTAAGTCAGAGGGTTCTGCTGGAGAGTTAGAAAATGCATGGACAAGGGGGTGAAGGCTGGAAGAATCCCAAGGATCACAGTAAAGGGCACTTGACTGTGAGCTGAGAGGTAGGAGCGGGGGAGAGACTATTAAAGGACATATGGTCTCTGGTCATGATTTAGATTCAGGGTGTGCTTACAGGAAAGAGGGGCAAAGGTGGAGGGCTCCTCCCATTCATTCATCCACTCATTTAATAACCTCTTATGGGGCACCTGGCAGGCTCAGTCGGTAGAGCATGTGACTTTTGATCTCAGGGCTCCGAGTGCGAGCCCCATGTTGGGTGTAGAGATGACTTAAAAACAAAATCTTGGGGCGCCTGGGTGGCTCAGTGGGTTAAGCCACTGCCTTCAGCTCAGGTCATGATCTCGGAGTCCTGGGACCGAGCCCCGAATCGGGCTCTCTGCTCAGCAGGGAGCCTGCTTCCTCCTCTCTCTCTGCCTGCCTCTCTGCCTGCTTGTGATCTCTCTCTGTCAAATAAATAAATAAAATCTTTTAAAAAAAATCTCAAAAAAACACAAACAAACACTTTTGCTCAGCATTAGGCACATGGGTGATACAAAGGAGAAATCCACTCAGGGCATCCAGGGAGGGTTTCTGGAGGCAGTGGTTCTTGTGTAGGTTGAGACTAGAAAGACAAATTAAAGTTCTCTGGGGTGACAAAAAGGAGGGGTGTTCCAGGAAGGCAAGCAGACCATAAGCAAAGGCTCGGGGGTGGCTATAAAACAGCTTGGCCCATCTGAGAGACAGCAGTGGCACAGCCAGAGTGTGGGCACGTGCAGGGCAGGGGAGGGCGGTACGGGGGGTGGCTGGGGTCATGGGGAGACGGGGAGGCCAGGTGGAAGGTGTGGACACACTACAAAGCAGTAAGAAGCCACTGAAGGAGCAGCCAGGTTTGATCAGATTTGTGATTTCAGCAATGTGGGTGATGGATTATAGTGGAGCCCAGTGGGAAGTAGGGAGGCAGGTGGGGGGTATTTGGACAGAGCAGGTGAAGGGTGAGGAAGGAGCAAGAGCCTGAAGGACGGAGAGCCCTGTGGGTGCTGGACGTGGGACTGGACCAGGTGTACCACCAGCCAAATCCATGCCTCAGCGGGCCCAGCCAGGGACGCACTTTTCCCCTCCTGGAACAAGACATCCAGATGCCAAAGGGGCTTCAGGCCTGGTGAAGAGGGCAGGACAGGGATTTAGGATGAAGTACAGATTTTGAAGGGGGAGATGCGGACTCTGCCTGGGGCCAGCTGGGGTCAGCAGGAAGAGGTGCTAGGCCTGCCTGTGTGGGTCCAGAGTCTGGCAGGGGGAGAGCCCAGGGGAGGAAAGAGAGGCAAGAGCTGGGCAGCCGTCTCTAAACAGACCTGTGCCAATGGGCCAGGCACCAGATTCAGTGGTGACCCCAAACCCCAGGCTGTGAGGAGTCTGGTGGGGGAGACAGATACCAAGGGACAATCTGGCAAGCAGGGAGTGAATTACCGCTGACCTTAGAGCTTTGCAGACTCTGGCTGCAGGAAGGGAGCCGTGACTCCACTGGTCTGGAGCCATCGAGGAAGCGGTACTGTCTCTTAAAAAAAAGAGAGAGAGAGAAGAAGGAGGAGGAGGAGGGGAAGAAGAAAAAGGGGAAGAAGGAGAAAGACAGCGGCAGCATGAGGTGCCTGAGGGGCGCGGGAGGGCCAGCTGAGAAGAAGCTGCAGGGTTTGTGCACTTGGGGGGGCCTCTGGGGACTCCAGCAAGTGTGGCTTCCACGAGGGATGGGGTGGAGCCAAACTGTCTCTGGTTGACTGTCGTCCCACTTGGGCCCCCGTGAAGGGCAGAGTGGGCAGTGGCAGGCCAGAGGATGGTTGCCAAGCGAGGCTTGTGAACTGGGAGGGCGCCCAGCAGCCACGGGCTGTCCGCACGGCCATCAGGCAGGTCAGCGTCTTCGGTCTGGGCGTGTCTGTGGGTGCGGGGGTGGGATGAAGGTGGGAAGGTGTGCGGCTGGCGGCAGGGTGGGACCGCGGGGCGTGTGCGTGTGTGTATGCGTGCGTGCTTGCACACACACGCTCCCACGCCCACAATGGGGCCGAGGAGCAGCTGAAGGATGGGGTCAGCAGGGATGAGCAGAGTCATCCCCGTGGAAACACGACTCCCTGGGTGATGGCAGGGAGCAGCTGGGCCGCCAGGCCAGGGGGCGTGGCCGGCTCTGCCCAATGGCTCTGGCCTCTCCCTGGGCCACCCTCCCCACCTGTTGGCCAAGCCCAAGGAAGTGCTGTGCTGGCTGGAGCAGGGACACTGTGCAGGCATCGGAGCCCACTGAGAAAGGGCCACCATCCAGTGGAGCTCTGGGGGCCTCTGACGGGGTCTGTCTAAGCCCCTTTGGTGGCGAGGTGGCTCTGGGGTGTCTGTCTGGGCAGGCCTTGCAATGGCTCGTGTGAATGGGCTGCGGCGGTCCTCCTGTGCCTGCCTGCTGACGTGGGTCATTCCCCAGGACCTTTCAGAGAAGTGACCCACCCCCTCCCTTGCACAGGGAATGGGCTCAGGAGGGCTGGGCAGGAGACGGGGCCATCAGGAGAGGTCAAGGGACAGTCCATACTGTTCTCACAGGCCTCTAAAGCTCCAGGGGGGGTGCACCCAGTCCACACAGGGACCACCAGCCAAAAACAGTCCCTGGGACCTCTAGCCCTGTCTCCACCATTGAAACTGTCCTTGTCATTATCCCCAGGACCTTGCCTTTGTGTCGCTTTGTGTCGTCCTCTTCCACATTAACATCTGCAGGCTCTCCTGCTGTGGCCACACACACACACACACACACACACCCTGTATCCTCCTGCTCCAACCCCTCTGCTTGCCCATGGGATAGATCCCACAGGTTCCGTGGGCGGGAACTGGAGGGACCCTCTGCAGAGCCTGGGTGCCTTCCTTCTTCCCTCTCCTAATCCAAATCATGCTTTCCCAAAGCTCAGGATATAGTAGCCCCCACCCCACGTCTTTCTTTCCCCTTCCCTCCAGACCAAGGATGGTAAATAGAGGCAGATCCACTACATTCTCTTTTCTCGTGCCCTGGCAGACATCACTAATCAATCACAACAGTCCTTTTTCCACCCAGGCTGGCTGCAGCCTGGAGGGTATCCACCTGCATCTCCAGGCCTCCCATAGCAGCTGAACTAGGTCAGCCCTTAAGATGAAATCCATCTGCCACTCCTGCTTTAGGGTTGCTCCCACCAGGCCCTTCCTCTTGACCCTCAGGGCCTCGAGCACATTCACATCTGACTAGAAAGACAAATTCCTCGCCGCAGGACAGAACCACCTGAGCATAGCCAGCTGTGGTTCTCTCTGTCCCCATAGGCTGACGCCACCCAGTTCCGGAGCTTGGGCGCAGGAGGTGGTTGAAGGCACTGGGGCACTGGCCCCACCGAAGAGGACCTGGTGGTTTGCTGTCTGTTCCAAGGGCAGCCCACCCCCTGCTGGGGAGAGTGGTGCAGGCACGAGGGGGGATGCTCTTGTGTCCAGCACCTGCCCAGGCCTTACAGGCACAGCTCCCCGTCCCTACAGGGCTTGCACGTCAGCACCCCCGGCCTGGCCCCGGGGCAGACAGGAGGTGAGTAGCAGACAGCAGGCCCAGGGCCTGGTAGGCGCCCAGCCCCCAGGGAGCGGCACACTGCAGTCTCGCAGGCCACCTGCCACCCTCCTGGACGCCGAGCCCAGGATGCGAGGATGGCGAGCTCATCTCTGCCCACCCTGGTGCCTCTGGGCCCTGAATGCCTGCGCCCTTTCACCCGGGAGTCCCTGGCGGCCATAGAGCGGCGGGCGCTGGAGGAAGAGGCCCGGCAGCAGCGGAACAAGCAGATGGAGATCGAGGAGCCTGAAAGAAAGCCACGCAGTGACCTGGAGGCTGGCAAGAACCTGCCCCTCATCTACGGGGACCCCCCACCCGAGGTCATCGGCATCCCCCTGGAGGACCTGGACCCCTACTACAGTGACAAGAAGGTCTGGGCCAGTAGGGTTTCCTCTCCCCACCTGTCTATCGTCCGCCTGTCCCTGGGTCTCACAGCTCCCTCTCTGCCACAGACCTTCATCGTCCTTAACAAGGGCAAGGCCATCTTCCGCTTCTCCGCGACACCCGCCCTCTACATGCTGAGTCCCTTCAGTGTCGTCAGACGTGGCGCTATCAAAGTGCTCATCCACTCATATCCTGCCCAAGCGGGGCGTGTGCCGGGGCAAGAACGGGCTGGGGGCGGGCAAAGCCAGGTGCTATAGGCGAGGAGGCCCTCCCCCCACCTCTGCTCCTACCTGCTCCCTCACTGTCCTTGACCCTCCCCTGACGCTGTTCAGCATGTTCATCATGATCACTATCCTGACCAACTGCGTGTTCATGACCATGAGCAACCCGCCTTCCTGGTCCAAGCACGTGGAGTAAGTCTCTTCCTTCCTCCTCCTCGGAGGCCCCCTCCCCACACCCCACCCCTGTCTGGGACATAGCCCACCCCAGGGGTCTGAACCCTGAGGGTGCCCCGTGTGGTACTGCTCTTGTCTTCCAGGAAGACACACACTCTTATTGTCCCCCCCATCAACACTGCCCCCCCCGGGAGGGGGTGCACACTGTCACTTTCACCAATCAACCCCCCGGGCAGCATATTTCATTTTTGTGACCTCCCTCCTGGGAGGTCCATCATGGCCACGCCTGGCCCTGGCCACCCTCTCCCCACCAGGTACACGTTCACGGGGATCTATACCTTTGAGTCCCTCATCAAGATGCTGGCCCGGGGCTTCTGCATTGACGACTTCACATTCCTCCGGGACCCCTGGAACTGGCTGGACTTCAGCGTCATCACCATGGCGTAAGCAGGGCCTGGGGGGCTTCCCAAGGCAGAGGAGTGGGAGAGAAGGGGGCCAGGCCTCAAAGGGGGAAGCTGAGTGGGCTGACCCTCTTGGGGGGGGGGTGCTGCAGGGCTGACGGGCAGGTGTGCAGTAAGCTGTCTCATCCTAGGGGATGCCATGGCTGGGGTCTGGCTTGGAGGCTCTCCTGATGCCTCCTCAATGTGTCACCATGCACCATGTGCCACGACACGCGGCAGTGCTGGACCCCGATCCCATGGGAGAGCTGAGCTATCCAACCCCCACTCCCATCAAAGTTCCTGCACTGTCTTCCCAGCTCTCAGGGCCCAGGAGGAACCTTGGGGTGTCTAACATGGCCTTCCCTCTAACACCTGTGGTAACCCCAACCACAAGGATTCCTCAGGAATCCTCATTCTGGGCCTAGAGGAGCTGTGACTTCTGCCCTCATATCTGCTCCTGACTCTGACACAGTCTTCACCCCAACCCCCTGGCCCAGGTACCTGACGGAGTTTGTGGACTTGGGCAACATCTCAGCCCTGAGAACCTTCCGGGTGCTGCGGGCCCTGAAAACCATCACAGTCATCCCAGGTAGGTGCGGGGACCCCCTGCCTGGGCCAGCAGGCTTCCCCCCTATGCCCAGGCCTGGAACCTAACACTCAGGTCCAGGAGCCTGACCCAGGGTCACAATGCTCTGACGCCAAAACCTGGACATAGTCAGGGGGCCCCATGGCCAGGGAGGAGAAGGAGCCAGAGGCTGGAGGATGGGCGTACAAGAAGCAGCACAGCAAGGTGGTTAGAACACAGACTCTGAGCCAGATTTCCTGAGCTCAAGTCTCATCTCCACCACTTTCTAACTTTGACCTCAGGTAACTGGTTCAACCTACCTATGACTCAGTTTCCTCCTCTATAAAATGTGTGTGTAATAGTCCCACTCATTGGGGTGTTACGAGGAGTAAGTGTGCATGGATGTGTGTTAAATGAAATGAGCAGCTGGGCAGAGCAGAGAACTCAACCTGAGAGAGACAAAGGGAATGAGTGATGGAAAGTCCCAGCCCTGAGAGCTTGATAAGGAACACGCCACATAACCACTGAGCAATAAGGCCAGGGCAATTCCAAAGTAATGCATCAAGAAGTATGAAGTAAATAGAATCCAGATCACCCAGACCCTCAAAAAAGCATGTGGAGAAACCGGACAAGCTTCATGAAAGACAGTCTGAAAAGAGAGAACCCTGGGAGGAGGAGGATTAGGTCTAAATGCTGGAAAGCACCATCATTTTCACCTCGTCCAACACCCGCAAATGTGTCTGAGGAAAGTGAGACCTTGACAGGCCTTGGGAGGGGAAATACTTCCTGAAGGCCACACTGCTCACTGGTCACTGAGTAAAGGCCAGAGTACATTTCCTCAATGCCAGGCTTCCAGCATCTTCCCAGCTCAGAGAGTTTTGATAAGGCGGTTTTGATAAGGCGGTGCTGAGCGCCTGTTTTCTGCATCAGGATAAGAAAAGGAAATGAAATGATATGGAAGTAAGAAACACTCTGAATAGGCCCAAAGAAGAAGAAGTTATGGCTTTTCCATAAATGATGAGACTCCATCTCTGGAAGTTTGTAAGAGTTTCTATGCCTTGTCTGTCCAAAGGGTCAGGTTGCAATAACATCTCCAACTCAGTCTAGAGCTGCTGTTCCTTGGGTATGAATAGGCATTGTAAGAAAAAGGGTTCTGTTGTCAAGTAAGTTAAGGAAACATGATATTAAAGTGTGTTTGTTTCTACAGGACTTGTCAGAGCCTTTGTTAGAATAATCTACAGTCATGCTCCAAGAGCAAAATCTAGAACTGAGACTTGCCCAAACATTTATTGAACCCCTTCTTTTTTAAGGGCACAGCTGGGGGAGATCAGTGTTGTGTAAAACAGTTTGGGAGTGTTGACTTGGTGACATTTATTCAACACCACCATGTGCCTGTCTGTTGTTCTATACGTCAGGCAACAGCCTGGAAAGTCCTCATAGTGCATTCTCCTCATGGCCGAGACTCTGTGCCATTCAAATGCTCCATATCTGGGATGTGATGGGAGAAGAGTGGGCACATGTGGGAAGGCTTCAGGGTAGTGGTGCTCCTAGTAAGTCAAGCCTTGAAAGAGATGTGGTAGGCAAAGGCCTGAAGGGGGGATGAGAAGGAGCCTTCCACCTGCCCACCCCCTACTCTCACCCTCCCTCTGGTCAGGGCTGAAGACGATTGTGGGGGCCCTGATCCAGTCGGTGAAAAAGCTGTCCGATGTGATGATCCTCACCGTCTTCTGCCTGAGCGTCTTTGCTCTGGTGGGGCTGCAGCTCTTCATGGGAAACCTACGGCAGAAGTGCGTACGCTGGCCCCCGCCCTTCAATGACACGAACACCACGTGGTACGGCAATGACACGTGGTACGGCAATGACGCTTGGTACGGCAATGACACCTGGTACGCCAACGACACGTGGAACACCCATGAGAGCTGGACCAGCAACTCGACCTTTGACTGGGAAGCCTACATCAGTGACGAAAGTAAGAACTCACCCTGGGGAGGCAGGGGGGAGTACCCCTTCTTCAACCCGGCCCCTGGATTTCGGCTGTCGCCACACCTGCTCATCCCTCGGTTGGGCTGCCCGCGCAGGTGCGTGGGAGCTGCGCGCATGCGCACGCCTACGCGCATGCGCCCCATTCCGCCGGCTCTCTGCGCCCCTGCCGCATCCCATCCCGACTGCTCACCTCACAGCCGAGGTGCGGAGCTGACGCGGCCAGCGGCTTGGCTCCCTGTCGTGTATCTTTTTTTTTTTTTTTTTAAGATTTTTATTTATTTATCAGAGAGAGAGGGAGAGAGAGCGAGCACAGGCAGACAGAATGGCAGGCAGAGGCAGAGGGAGAAGCAGGCTCCCTGCCGAGCAAGGGGCATGATCCCCACGACGCTGGGATCATGACCTGAGCCGAAGGCAGCTGCTTAACCAACTGAGCCACCCAGGCGTCCCCCCCTGTCCTGTATCTACCCAGAGACCTTACAGGAGAGGCAGGGGCAGCCAGAGAGCCTCCTCTTGGTGTATGTGGTGGATACAAATGTGCCCACAGGCGTGCAACGGGTGCGTGTGTCCACAGTGTGTCCACGTGGATGACATGTTTCCTTTGTGGCCTCTGACTCCCAAAGGGAACTACTATTTCCTGGAGGGTGCCAATGACGCCCTGCTCTGTGGGAACAGCAGCGATGCCGGGTGAGTGTACAGGGTGGCAGGGAAAAGTGTCCGAGGGATGTTGGAAGTCGAAGTCGGGAACTGATTAGGGACAAGGACGTGGGGTGGATGGGAACGTAAGAAAAACCCGTGGACCTGAAAGGAACCCTTCCGCGTTTGGGGGGCGCAGACAGAACTAGAGGATTTTTCCTCTTGGGATTCCCCGACTGTCCCTCGGCTCGAGTTATCTTCCCTCCTAAAGCCAACACCTCGTTTTATCCACAGGCACTGCCCTGAGGGTTATGAGTGTATCAAGGCTGGGCGGAACCCCAACTATGGCTACACCAGCTACGACACGTTCAGCTGGGCCTTCCTGGCTCTCTTCCGCCTCATGACCCAGGACTACTGGGAGAATCTCTTCCAGCTGGTAGGACTGCCACTGCCCTGCCTCGAAGCCCTGCCTTGCAGCCCAACCGCCACCACCCCTTCCCCCACCACAGCCTCCTCAGGGCAGGACCTGAAACAAGGCCCCCTCCTCTCTGAGAACCTTCTCAGGGCCCCAGCAGACAGCTTCTTGGAGGCCTCTGACACTGGGGACCTGCCACATCTGAGGCACAGCCTTTTCTTCCTTCTCCACCTTTGCCTTAAGCGCTGAGATCTGGGCCTGGAACAGACCCCAGGCCTCACAGCAACCAGTAGGGCAGCTTAGAAATTCAACATGGCCCCAACACAAGTATTTAGCTTCTACTGTTTGTATAGGTAGGCAGGTGGCCTCTGGAGCCGCAGTGCCTTCTGGTTCTTGGTAATGTGTCTAACACAGATGATATCGACGATGATAATAATAATGGCAACTATTATTTGTTGAGCTTGTATTAGATGCCCCAACCTGCACCAGGCGCAGCGCAGGACAAGCAACGGTAGGATTCAAGTTGACCCCAAAGCCCGTGTTCACCATTTTTAAAAATTTTCTTTTATCCTGGCTCTCTGATCTCAAGATATCTGTCTCTGGTCCTCAGGGCTCTCTGAGTCAGGAGACCAGGAAAGTCTGGGTCTCAAGTGTGTATTTTGAAGTTACCCAGAATGTGGTTTAGCCTGCCAAAGATGGCTATCCCCTGCCTCAAGGTCCTCAAATCACCATGCTCTGTGAGCGACCCTCCCTGTTTCTGGACAATGGGTGTGTGGAAAGGGGTGGTGGGTGAAAGTAGGCAGGGGGCCATGTTACACTCCCTCTCCTTCTCCCCCTCTTCCCAGACCCTTCGAGCAGCTGGCAAGACCTACATGATCTTCTTTGTGGTCATCATTTTCTTGGGCTCCTTCTACCTCATTAACCTGATCCTGGCGGTGGTGGCCATGGCCTATGCAGAGCAGAATGAGGCCACCCTGGCCGAGGATCAGGAGAAAGAAGAAGAGTTTCAGCAGATGTTGGAGAAATTCAAAAAGCAGCAGGAGGAGCTGGAGAAGGTCTGGACTCAGGGAGAGGAGGCTAAGGGTTCTCCTGGGGAGGCTGAGAGTGGGGGAGAGGCATGGGGTCGGGGACTGCAAGGCAGGGTGAGTATAAGGCCCCAGGCTGGGGGCTTCAGTGGGATGAGAGACATCCAGGCAGTAGAAAGAGTATTCTGCAGCTCTCTGCCTCAGTTTCCCTATAAACAGCAAAGGATCTGGAGGAGTTAAACCTGAAGTAACCTTCCAGCTCAAATATCTGTGGTCTTGTGATTCTTTCTGGGCAGGATATGGGTCCATGCTGGGGGAGAGGTGGGTCCTAGGGAGACCCTGGGGTGCAGCCCCCCCATTGCCTCACCACCACCTGAAGTGTAGGGTTTGTCAAGACTTCCAAGAGTGGGGGGTCTTCAGGGATGAAGGTCTTCAGTCATTTTGGTTCCTACCCTGTCAATCCCATCACCACCGAGGCCATCCCCCAACCTGCACCAGGCACAGCGCAGGACAAGAAGAGGGGCCCCATCCTAAAGGACTTGGAAAGAAGCTCTGAGAGTCTATTAGTCCCTCCACCAGGCTCTGAGTTGGACTCTGTGCCCACCACCCTTGCTGATCCACAGGCCAAGGCTGCCCAGGCTCTGGAAGGCGGGGAGGCCGATGGGGACCCAGCCCACAGCAAAGACTGCAATGGTAGCCTAGACACCTCGCTTGGGGAGAAGGGGCCCCCACGGCAGAGCTGCAGTGCAGACAGTGGTATCTCAGACGCTATGGAAGGTGAGTGCTTGACACCCCTAAGGTATCCTATTCTGCTTGTCCTGCCCGTTAGGCCACTCGGACTCTTGGGGTGGGAGGCAGGTGGGGCCTGGCTGGGCCCAGCTTTAGAAGGACAGTAACTTAATATAGGCATCGAAGAAACGGCCGGGATAAATATAGTCCTGGCTTAGCCAGGCCCAGTTCTGGCTGCAAGGCCAGGATGCTGTGGGAAATGGGGGTTTCCAGGAGGGCCTTGGGAGTTGCCAAGACAATGGGGAAGAACAGGAGGATCATACTAACAAGGAAGGCCCAGTGTTCTAGAAACTGGAAATCCTGCTCCTCATATGTCTTCTGAGCAAAAACTAAAGGCCGAAGGCCAAACTCTGCCCAGGTAGAGTCACAGATTCCCGCAAATCCCCATACTGTCCTACAAGTCTCAGGGAAAGAACAGGATAAGGTAACAAGGGCAGGGTGGATAGACACGAACACGGATGGATGGATGGATGGATGGGCTGGAAGATCAATGAATGGGAAGAGACATGGGTGTATGGATGAATGAGAGGAAAGAGGGGAGGGAGGGAGAAAAGAGGAGGGAGGAAGGAAGGAGGAAACAAGGGAAGGAAGAATAATGGAAATCCAACATGGAAGAGATCTGGTTCCCTTCTCAGGTCCCACTCCCCTTCCTTTAGCCAGGAAGGACTGGGAGGGTCTAGAGGACTTTGAAGACCTCTAGAGGACCCTTTCTCACCTGACTTTATATGACAGGCATCCAGGGATCTGTCCCAGAGCATGCCCCTCGGTGTCACTGGCTGAGAAGATCACTTAACGCTACCCTGGCTGGGACCATTGTGAGAAGTTTTGGGTGTCAGACACTGTTTGAGTCACCTGAAGTGACTTGGGGGTCACCAGTTTGGGGGTGGGGCTGTTACTATCAGACTAGAATCTGCAGCCTTTGAGAGGTCCAATTAGCTAATTCGGGGGGGTGTCCCAGTCGTGTACTTGAACCCAGGTCTCCGTGGGACTTCTCCAACTCTTTCCTCATCTAGAGATGGGGGACACTAATAGCACTTCTCTCATAATGAAATAAGATCCTGCTGAGGCTGAGGACTCCCACAGGCAGCGGAGGCCTTCAAGACCAGCAAGAAGGGCAGCTTTATCCATGGGCCTGACAGAGCCCCTGGGCTCTAGAGCTGGCGGGGCAAGAACAGGGGATGTTTCCAGAAAGCCACTCTGGTGGGAAAGGCTAGACTGGCTGGGGACAGTGGAGGGGTCAGTTTTGCTGACAATGGGAGGGAGAGCCCTCTGGGGGATCCTTGGTTTGCTCTGAATGACACTGGCCAGCAGCAAGTGGAATGGGACCCAACCCTCTGCAGGGGCCTCCCACCTCTCCCTGGGGACCCTCAGGCCCAGCCCAGAGATCAGGGGTCTCCTCTGCCAAAGATCACAGCCCTGGACCATGGGCAGAAGGTGGGAGTCACTGGGGGCCAGGCTTTGTGAGGTATCCCAAGAAGGCCCAGCCTGAGGCAAGGCATTAAGAGAAGGGCTCCAGGTAGGGCTGGCTGAGGGGGTGGGGGGGTTTGAGGGCACATTAATGGGCGGGGCTTTTGGGGGTGGGACATTGAGGGGGTTGGGGTATGTGGGTGGGGCCTCCAGGGGCAGGTCTTGAGGGCAACCCACCTAAAGGCGGGCTTAAAGTAGGCTTGGCTGAGGGGATATATTTGAGATGTGAAATTCAGGGGGCAGGCCTGGAAGGTGGGATATAAGCCTGGGTCAGGGAAGGAGGACACGGGGCCTGGGGGTGCTCATCAGGTGTGTTTCTACCCTACTCCCAGAGCTGGAAGAGGCCCACCAGAAGTGCCCCCCGTGGTGGTACAAGTGTGCCCACAAAGTCCTCATATGGAACTGCTGCACCCCGTGGGTGAAGTTCAAGAACATCATCCACCTGATTGTCATGGACCCCTTCGTGGACCTGGGCATCACCATCTGCATTGTGCTCAACACCCTCTTCATGGCCATGGAGCATTACCCAATGACAGAGCACTTCGACAATGTGCTCACCGTGGGCAACCTGGTAAGGAGGGGACAGGGAGAGGTGTCACTCCCAGGCAGGATGGGGCAGGGGCCCCCTGGGATGTGTGGAAATACGGGGCACTATTGGGGGCATACAGGGACAAGCTGAGCTTATTCTCCCAGCATACGGGGGACAGGAACTGAGCTGTAAGGGAGGTACATGGGGTGATTGATGGGATGTGGAATTTTTTAGGGAATGTGGAGGCAGAGAGAGTGGGGATAAGGTGCTAGACATTTCAGGATCAGGATTGAGGGTGTCTGTGGTCCAGGCCATGCCCTGGATGGAGGCAGAGGTGGGGGGTGGGGACTTGAGTAACAGGTCTCTACCTTCAGAGGTTGTTGTGGGCCTAAGAGGGACCAAAGGGCCTGAAAGTGGGGGCATATGGCCCTTGGCACTGAGGCCCAAGAGGTGCCCCAGGCATAGCGCACCCCCCCCCCAAGCCCACTGCCCACTACCATTTCCCCCAGCGTGGCCAGGCCTGCTCCCTGCAGGCCTTTCCTGCCTGGCTATTGTTGACACACGCTGATCCGCCTGCTTATCCCTGCCCATTAGGAGCATTATCACCTCGTTTCCAGCCCCAGTGGAGCCTGACAAAGGGAAAAAGCCACCTCATCCTCCAGCCCTGCCCCACCCTTCCCCATTCCCTTAGCATGTTTCAGATAGCAAATGGGCGAGATGCTCCCCCTGACCCTGAGGGTGAGGAGAGCCCAAGGAGAACGAGATGTGGGGGCCTGTGGCAGTATGATGTGGGTGGCGTGGGCATCAGACCCTGGGCTCCCAGCCTATGAGGCAGGCACGTCTATCCCATGGATCCGTCTGAGGCAGCCAGGCCAAACTGGGCTGGGGGGGCAAGGGTGTGCCCTGGGCTCGCATTGCAGCTGCTGGCCGTGCGTGATGGGCCCAGCTTGCCACCTGCCCGCCCCCTGCCTACCCCCTGCCCACACTCCGTTGCCGTCTGGGCACCTGCTATGGCCAGGGACAGCTCCCGGGCAGGGTTCAGCATGTGCCTGGGCAGGCTGTAGACCAGGGCAGCTGGTGCCCGGCAGGAGGGGGGCTGCGCTCAGGGAGTTTTCAGAGGCTAGGCAGCCCTTACACCCCTGTGCCTGGTTTATGGAGCCTTCTCCTGGATCACTGGGCCTTCTCCTGGATCCCTGGGCCTCCCCCTTTGGGCCCCTACCCTAGACTTCTAATTCGACCAAGGTTTGCTGGACTTCAGGACCCCTGCCAGTCAGGGTAGAGAGGGTAGGGTGTAGAGACAAGAAGACTGAATTAAGTACCCCAAGACCTGGGTTTGAGGTCTGACTCATTCCCATGTGGGTGGCGTGAGCAAGCACTTGGCCGCTTATCTCTCGGAGTCTCAATGTTCTCGTTTCTGGGACAAGGGACCATGGCTCACAACTATGTAGAAATTGGCATCATCCCAGTGAGGTCATCACATCAACCACAAAGTGCTGTATGAGTGCTATATACTATGACTGGGGTGAGGCCACAAGAAGTGAAGTGACTGGCCCATGGGCACAATGCCAGAAGCGGATGGGTTCAGGTGTCTCAGAGTGGTACCCACTGTGCCCTGGGGCAGGACCATTCCACTCTTCACACACGCACGCATGCACACCTGTAGGCCGCGGGTACCACTGCCTGCCCCCGCTCAAGGCTCTGCCAGGAGGTGGGAGTCAGGGGGGACTCCCCAGGTCCCGTGCAAACTGAGATTCTGTGATGTGGACTCCCCCACCCCACCCCACAGGTCTTCACCGGCATCTTCACAGCAGAGATGGTGCTGAAGCTCATCGCCATGGACCCCTATGAGTACTTCCAGCAGGGCTGGAACATCTTCGACAGTATCATCGTCACCCTCAGCCTGGTGGAACTGGGCCTGGCCAATGTGCAAGGGCTGTCCGTGCTCCGCTCCTTCCGACTGGTGCGTGAGGCCCTGCGGCCAGGCTGAGGAGGGGCTGGGTGGGGGTATGCAGGGGGATGGGAGGAGGCATCCCCAAGAAGCTACTTGTGCATGCCTCTCCACCACTCAGAACCTTCCTGACTGGAAATGGGGAGAAAGAGCCCCCTCCCTTATCACATAGGGCTACCAGGGACCAAAATGATAGCCCTGGGAGCTGACATTTGGGCTTGACTCCCAGGGACCTGGGTGACCGTGGAGCAGAGACCATATTGCAGATCTGAAGGCTGGGGCTCGGGAGGCTCATTAGTAGTAGAATCAGGAGTCCGGTTTAGGATCCTTTCCACCACCCCATAGGAACACTTCTAATTTTTCCAAACTTTATTACGGGATCTGGCCTTCATCCACAAACATATAAAGTATACTGAAATCTGTGTGCCTACACCCACTCCAACGGCCATCAACATTCCAACAGCCATCAACATCTCTCCCCTACTTTTTGTGGGGGGGGAGCATGTGAAAGCAAATCCTGACATAAACTGTCTCCGTAAATACTTCAGCCTATATCTTTAAATGATACAGCTCATTTCTTTTGAACACATAAAGAGGATGAGGTGGTCGGATAGGAGGATTCCCATTTAACAGAGCAGCAGACCGAGGCCTCAGCTCACTCACGGGGCAGGGATTTGAGTTGTTCCGGAGAGTTGTTTCTCCCAAGGATGGGGTTCCCTCAGATCAGGCCGGGTGGGGGGAGGGGACTGGGCCTCACTAGCGCCTGCTGTCCGCCTGCCCCCAGCTGCGGGTCTTCAAGCTGGCCAAGTCGTGGCCGACGCTGAACATGCTCATCAAGATCATCGGCAACTCGGTGGGCGCGCTGGGCAACCTGACGCTGGTGCTGGCCATCATCGTGTTCATCTTCGCCGTGGTGGGCATGCAGCTGTTTGGCAAGAGCTACAAGGAGTGCGTGTGCAAGATCGCCGCCGACTGCAGCCTGCCCCGCTGGCACATGCACGACTTCTTCCACTCCTTCCTCATCGTCTTCCGCATCCTGTGCGGGGAATGGATCGAAACCATGTGGGACTGCATGGAGGTGGCCGGCCAGGCCATGTGCCTCACGGTATTCCTCATGGTCATGGTCATTGGCAACCTAGTGGTGAGTTGGGCCCGCTGGGTGGCTCCTCTCTCCCCCCCCACCACTGCCAGGAAACCCAAGCGGAACATGTCACATTCAATTAAGTCCTTTAAATTGGGCTGTCTTTCCAGGGCCTTTGCCCCATGCAGTTAAGCTGGATGAAATCACTGCCACTGGACTATAGTCTGCCTCCCCCACCCAAAAGGGCAATTTTAAACAGTTTAACACTGTGGCTCTCCAATTTTAACCTGCTTAAGAATCACCTGGAAGTTTCTTAAAACCCAGATAGATTCCTGGCCCCACGTCCCCAGAGTCTGATTCAGCAGCCTGGGGGCCAGGGCCTGGGAATCTGCCTTTCTAACCAGCGCAGCTGTCACAGGTCCAGAGGCGACACTGTGAGTAGTACTGTTGAAGCCTAGCATTTGGGGCAAAGTAACATGACAGCTGGAGGCAGACCCACACTCCAGGCCTAGCTCCGCTGTCATCTGTGTGACCTTGAACGAGCGACTGCTCTGTGGTCAGCTGGGTGCGGGAAGGTGGCACGCGGGGTTGGCTCCAGGACTCCAGGGCCTCCTGTCCATCTCTCACCCTCTCACCCTCTTCCGTTCCTGGCATCAAGCCCCGGGAGTAGGGAGAATCCAGAGTATGGCATAAATGGCCTTCATCCTGCCGCTTTCTGTGGCTCAGGGCTTCCCTGTGGGGCTGGTGCTGGGGAGGAGCCGCAGGGGGCCCCATGATGAGCAGGGGTGCCGGCTGCCGTCACACTGACCAGCATTTCTGTGGCTGGGGCCCCAGGGTGGCCTGTGTCCACACCCTGATGCCACAATTCCTGCCCTGCTCAGGGTGGGCAGCACTCCTGCTGCTGTGGAGCCTGGTGCCCAGCTGCCCCCATGGCCGACGCTGCCCTGGGCAACGGGGGTGGGAAGACGCACGTCCCCACGTTCCACAAAGGCCGGCGGAATCCTTGAGCTGCTGGGTCAGCACTTCTCAGATATCGCTAAGCTCCGGCTGCGGCGAGAGCCGTCCAGTGTCACCTCCACTGAGGTCCTGAGCCCCCAGGGACAGTTAGGCAGGAGAACCCCAGGGCCTGGGGTGTGGGGGAGAGAGAGAGAGATGTCCCAGCAGAACGGGGGTGGGATGGCGTGGGTAGCTAGCTCTGAGTAGAAGTTTGTGCAGGTAAAGGTTAAGGGCCCAGCACGACTGAAAGGGTCTGCGGGGGTTTCTGTCTGTACGTGGGCAAACTCAAAACCATTGCAAGCCCCTGCTTTGCCACATACTGACTAGGAAACCCTGAGACATTATTTAACCATCTCTCTGGCCTCAATTTTTCTCACGTGGAAAATGGGGATGGTGACGGTGGGGACCCACTGGAGCACATGGTCTGAGCGCCCAGTAAAGCGCTTGGTCTACAAGGTGGGGCCCTGGGGGGGTGCTGCAGAGTGGTGGTTCAGGTCTCTGCCATAGGGGTCACCCCCACTCTCCCCGAGGACTGGGCTCCTGCCTGCGCAGAGGGCTTTCCCTGCCTTATCCCTAATGCTCTCCCAACCCCGGGAGGGAGGTCATGTTGGCACCGTGCTCCGAGAAGCCACTGCCGGGGACCACACAGCTAGTGTAAGACTGAGCCTGGACTAGAACCTGAGTCTGCGTCAGTAACAGCAGCGGGGGGTGAGCACGACAGCGTCAACACGGGCAGTAACGACAGTGACAGCTGACCTCCATGTGCATTTGTCCAGCATTCTGAGCGCCTTCTGTGTGTCTATCTCTTGATGCTCGCCATCGCTTCAGGGGGACGTGCTGTTTCATCTCTGCATTTTAGACAGGGAAGTAAAGGTTCAGGGAGGGAAGCTAGTAACCTGCACAGGATCAGAACCCAAGCAGTCTAGAACCCTTGCACTGCCTCAGTGTGCTGTCACACAGGCGTGTCACTCCATACACACACACACACACACCCCACCCATACTCCTTCCCAGCCCAGCTCTGCCTTGATCTGCCCTCGCTTGGCTCAGGGGGAGTAGAGCAGCCCAGGGAGGCGGCACCAACAGCTCCTTGGGCACTGTCCCCGCCTACTGCCCCCCCCCCCAGGCTTCCTGGAAGCCAGTGTCTGTTAGAGGGCACTGGAGGCATCCTGCCATTGAGTGTGGGGCCCCATGCCCCCTGCATTGTGGCACTTGTGCTCTTGCTCTGGGTTACTGCGAAGAAGAGGAAATGATGAGGGCATAGGTAACCCACCCCTCAGCGCCCCTGGGGGAACATGATGTTCACCCCCCTTCCCCCCAGCCCTCTTCCCCACGCCTTGCCTGACGCAGCTATTTCTGTCCTAGGCAGGAGCCGTGTGCAAACCCTGCTGACCCAGAGAGCAGCTAATTCCCATCTCAGATGTGTTTCTGAACACTGGATGCCCCCCCCTCACCCCAGCAAAGGGAAAGAAAGACCCATAAATGTTGGTTGGGGGCAAAAGCAGAAAAGCAGCTAGAGGGCAGGGAGATGGGGAGGAATGCCCCCCCCACACACCTTCTCCCCAGTTGTGTGTATCTATAGAAATACGAACTTTAAAGGCGTTCTGCTAACATGGTAGTTAAGGTGATGATAAAAAGGTCTTGGAGGAGTCCCGGTGAAACCAGGCCATGAGAGCCACATGGAGAAGTCAGCCGAGGGTGGACGTGTACAGGCTCCCCTACTCCTTCTTGCCCACTTATACAACCAGCCCTGTCCCTAGGTGCCCAGAGTAAGTCCCAGCCCTGCCTCTGGCTGGCAGGAACCAGGACCCCCCACCGCAGCTGGGCTTCACTGTCCTCTTTGTTCCCAGGGGAAGGGAGACTGGTGGAAGGCAGAGCTACCAGGAAGGTTGAGGCACAACCTCTGGGGCTGCCATTCACATTGTAGTCTAAATGAATGATGTCTTCCAAAGTTATGTAATGACTGGACACCTGGATTCAAGTCCTGACTGTGTTGGATGTCTCAGGGCATATCCCTCTACCTCTCTGAGACTTAGTTTCCTTATTAATAAAATGCTGAGCTGACCTCAGAGCTAATCATACTCTTCCCTATACCTTATACCTTCTGCCCTTGCGCACATGACAGCCAGCATGTTTTGAGTGCCTACTGTGTGCTCTACTTACGCTGATCTTTCAATCTTCAAAAAATGCAAGGAGGTGGGTACTAGAACCATCCCCATTATATGAGGAAACGGAGGCACAGAGCAGCGATATGATTTGCCTCAGGACACCTCACTAATACACCGGGCTTCAAGGCCAAGCAGCATGGTTTCAAAGCCTGCGCACCCCAGTCTCTACTACCACGCAAACCCACCGCACCGATCTGGTCAAATGTCTGTCTCTACTAGGTTAGAGCTCCCTGACATCACAGTGGGAGAGGCTCAGCTATGGTCTGTCTCTGGAAAATAAAGCTGGAGACTGGAGGGGTAGACCAGTATTAAATCTTCCAGCAGGGAAATGGGAGTGGGAAGAAAGCCAGGTGGAGCAGGGAATCCCAAGGAGAGAAAAGGGGGCGACTAGCAAATGCCCTTCTCAGAGCAATAGGGTACGTTGCTCTGAGCACCAGGGAGCACAAGCTCTAGTAACAGACAGGAAAAGAAGGCTCAGCTGATTCAGGGTCCCAATAAGTCCTGAAAACTCAGAAACCTGAGACCTGTTCTTTGTTCTTACTTCTCAAGCAGCGGAGGTGGAGGACAGAGTCCTAGAAAGAGTCCTTGTCACCCAATGGGCCTCCCCAAACCCTTTCTCTACCCTCCCCAAACCCTTTCTCTGCAGACTCCTGGCATGTGCCTAAGCCTCAACTTCTCTTTCTGCAAAGTGGGGCCGATAGGAATGCTCCACCTCCCCAAGCAGTTGTGAGGATTCCATTAGGTGATAACCCTTCAAATGCCCCCATGTGGTAGGTCTGATCTGGAGGCCTGAGGCACCTCATGCTGGCTGAAGGTGGCACCCTCGGCAGGCCCCCTGAGGCTGAGCTCAGGTTCCTCCCAACCCCTGCTTCCCAGGTCCTGAACCTCTTCCTGGCCCTGCTGCTGAGCTCCTTCAGCGCTGACAGCCTGGCTGCCTCCGACGAAGATGGCGAAATGAACAACCTGCAGATCGCCATTGGGCGCATCAAGTGGGGCATCAGCTTTGCCAAAGTCTTTCTCCTGGGACTGCTGCATGGCAAGGTCCTGCGCCCCAAGGACATCATGCTCAGCCTCGGGAAGCCTGGGGAGGCTGGGGAGGCCGGGGAGGCCGGGGAGAGTACCCCAGAGGACGAGAAGAAGGAGCCACCGCCCGACGAGGATGACAAGGACCTGAAGAAGGACAATCACATTTTGAACCACGTGGCCCTGGTTGACGGTTCTCCCCCCAGCATCGAGCTGGACCACCTCAACTTCATCAACAACCCCTACCTGACCATTCATGTGCCCATCGCCTCCGAGGAGTCCGACCTGGAGATGCCCACGGAGGAGGAGACTGACACGTTCTCAGAGCCTGAGGATAGCAAGGTGAGCCCATCACAGCACCCAGCTTGAGGGGCCCAGGGGTCAGATAAACATGGCTTCAAATTTTTGTGTGACCCTAGACAAGTCACAAATCCTGAGCCTCGGTTTCTCCATCTGTAAAATGGGCGTATGGCACCTCTCTCAGGGCAGGGTCGGGAGCAGTAGGTAAGATGCTGTGTATAAGCACACAGAAGGCTCTCTGTGCATGCTGACTGACGATTAACCAGATGGGCCCTGCCTGCCCTTGCCCAGTGTCCCTTCACTCTGGCTCCGCACCTCCACCTGGGCCCCCCTCTCACCAGCAGGTGGTGCTCTTGGACAGGACGTTCCTATCTGTGGCGCCCTGGCTCCAAGGTTAGGACCCAAGATGACCCTCTTAAGGCTCTCCTCTGAACTTGAAGGCCCTCCGGTTATCTCACTGGAGCTGGTGCCAACCTCCCAGGGTGGGCCAAAGTGCTGGGTCTGGACTGGGGACTCTGAGGGGTGGAGGGGGTTGGGGGGGCCACGGGGGCTGGGTACAAGGAGAGCAGAGAGCTGGGCAGACTCAGGGGTAGCCCTGACCCACCCATCCAGGAGATGCCCCTCCTCCTGCCTCTTCCCAGCAAGGGTGACAGAGGGACTGGTGGTCACCCCTGGAGCCTCAGCCTGAGCCTCTCCAGGGAGTAGACTCTGAGCCCCAAATCCCGTCCTCCAGCTCTGGCAAGGGAAGGGCTAGTACCTCGGGTAGGGCAGGGCCCCCTCCCCATCTCCACCATCTCGGCCCTGGGCCTGGCTGGGCACTGGAGTCTCAAAGAATTTTGCACTGAAAGCTCTTGACTCCTTATTCCCCCGATTTGTGTCACGCTGACTTACCAAGGGGCCAAGTGCCTGCCAAGCTATAAATACCCAGGGAAATGTGGCACCGACCTCGGTATGAGGAGCGGAGGTGGGGGAGGGCAGGAGAGCACCCAGGGCCAAGGCTCCGGGGACTCTCAGGGGGACAAACAAGGCTCCCAGGGTGATTGTGGGAGTTGGGACACACAAGCAGGACAAATGGCTTAGTGGGTGCCCTGGCTGACCTAATGCCTGCCTCAGTTTCCTTTTCTGTCAGCTGGGCACAAGGGGACCTCCTTAATTTTCCGGTGCCATTCTGGATCCAGAGCTGTCCTCTCCATCTTCCCCTTCAGGGACCTCAGCTCCAGCCATGAAGGGGTTCCCTTGAGGAGGGCGGCTAGGGCCAAGAACCTGGTTCGGGACGGGGAGGGGCCTGGGCAGGCCAGACACTCGCCTCCCCGTTCTTGCCCCACTCCCATCGGGTTCCCTGTGCCCCAGGCTGGAGCTTCTGCTGGGGAAAGTTTTTCATCCTTTCTGGGCTCCTCAGCCCAGCAGACCCTGGATATGGGAAGGCCCAGATCTTGAGGACGCTGCGTGCAATTCCCTGCGGGCTTTGGCAGCCCCGGCTCCATTCTGACCCCTTTCATGCTCCCTCAAAAGTCCCTTCAGGCCTCTTATTCCTCCACTTCCCCAGACTGGCTCAACCACCCCCCAGCCTCCTCCCTTACCTGAGGCCCTCACCTGCCTCCTCCTGTCCTCACCATCCCTTTCCAGGCCTCGGCCCAGCCCTGCTCCAAATGGAAGTACGTGAGGGCAGGACCATAGCTGCCTTGGTTGCTGTGGTTCTGCGAAGGTCACGGCACTGGCTCCATAACCCGGGGCTCAGGGAATGAATGAGTGCTGAATGAATGAGTAGGTCAGCTCTACCCCCTTTCTCCTCTCCCTTCTGGTCCCTCATCCTCACCTCCTCCGTTCACCTGGTGGGAGAACACAGGATTCACGTCACCCTGTGGTCCCCTGCAGAAGCCAGTGCAGCCCCTGGATGGGAATTCCTCCGTCTGCAGCACCGCCGACTATAAGCCCCCTGAGGAGGACCCTGAGGAGCAGGCTGAAGAGAACCCCGATGGGGAACAGCCCGAGGAGTGCTTCACGGAGGGTGAGGGCGAGCTGTGTGGGTGCACCCCTACCGCCTCCCCTGGCGCCTCCCCTAGCCCAGCAGCTCCTGGAAGGGGTGGACCAGGCTAGGGCCTGGGGTGCAGGTGACATCCCGGCCCAGCCCCAACCACCTGCCTCCTCGAGGACATCTCAAGACCATGTGCATCACTGAGAGCAGGCAGAGCCTCCCCCCAACCCCCCATGCTGCCCTGCCCTGACACAGCCTGGGGGCAATACAGCCCCAGGGAGGGGCACCAGAGCCCAAATGCCTCCCAGCCCCTGACCCCTGAGCCTCAGGCATGTGCAGTGGGTGCACACCAGGCCCTGCGGACTGCCGCACGGAACCGCCACCAGGTCCTGAGTGTGACCCAGTGCTTGGGAGGGGCAGGTGCTCTGGAATGGCTGCTCTAGGACTATTACCCTCCTTGGCTTCACCAGCAGAGAGAGGCCAGCCCGGCCCTGCAGCAGAGAGCCCTGCACACCCCCTACAGCACCCAGGGCCGGGGCTGGGCGGTGTGAAGCTTGCCAGGGAGGGGTGGGGAAGATGGGCTCAGCCAATCTTGGGAAGGGGGTGGGAGCATGCTGCCTGTGGGTCTGGGGCCAGCCCCCAGTCCTGTGATGTGGTACCCTTGCCCCCTTCCCTCCCCCAGCCTGCGTGCAACGCTGCCCTGTCCTCTACGTGGACATTTCCCAGGGCCGTGGGAAGATGTGGTGGGCGCTCCGCAGGGCCTGCTTCAAGATTGTTGAGCACAACTGGTTTGAGACCTTCATCGTCTTCATGATCCTGCTCAGCAGCGGAGCCTTGGTAGGCATGCCCTGGGGGGCGGGTGTGGGCAGCGGCAGGTGCCAGGCCCAAAGGAGGCCCTCCTGGGACTCCCTCCTTTTTCAGACCATGGGAGGGATGAGACCTGGGTGGTCTCGGCCCCAGAGAACCCTAAAGGGACTAGCTTGTGCTTGCAGGATATGACACAGAAAGTGTTCATTTCCGTAAAGCAACAGGCAGGGTCCAACTCTGTGTGCACCCCCAGTGACAGGTGGCGGCCAGGGCAGAGGTGGGAAGGCCCTGGGAATGTTGAATGAGGGGGTGATCAGGGCTGAACATGTGTCACAGTGCAGGCCCCCAAGCAGGTGACTGAGTGTTGCACCTGAGGAAGGGCTGCTGAGCGGCTTCTCCCCGTGGGGAAACTCGCTTGCCCCATGGGCCCCACAGAGTCTGGGAAAAGCCAACAGCCTGGCCTCGGCCTGGTCCCAGCCCAGACCGGGGGGAAGCCATGGCAGTAGACTGGGTGGGGGATGGGGTTCCTGCCCCGGCCTCTGTGGCTCTGGCCACCCCCAGCCATGCTGGTATCCCCAGGCCTTTGAGGACATCTACATCGAGCAGCGGCGAGTCATCCGCACCATCCTGGAGTATGCGGACAAGGTGTTCACCTACATCTTCATCCTGGAGATGCTGCTCAAGTGGGTGGCCTACGGTTTCAAGGTGTACTTCACCAATGCCTGGTGCTGGCTGGACTTCCTCATTGTGGATGTGAGTGTGCCCCACGGCCAGATCCCAAGGCACCCCCGGGGCAAAGGAGGTCCCGCCACCCTGACCAGCCCACTCTCCCTCTGCAGGTCTCCATCATCAGTCTGGTGGCCAACTGGCTGGGCTACTCGGAGCTGGGACCCATCAAATCCCTGCGGACGCTGCGGGCCCTGCGTCCCCTGAGGGCACTGTCCCGATTTGAGGGCATGCGGGTGGGTGCCCAAGGGGGCTCTGAGGAGGGCTAGGGTTTGGGGGAGCAGCCACCGCAGGGCGGGGTGCAGTGAGCACAGGTCTGTACTCCAGCCACCGCTGGGGGAGGAGAGGCCGGAGACTCTGGGCCCCGCTGAAGGCCAGATTTGAGGCCCCCAGACATCCTCCCATACCACCCAAATGCCACTTCTATCGCTCAGCCCCTGCTTAGCTCATCCCTGCCACCGCTGGGGGGCAGCAGAGGCTGCATCAGCTCCTAGGAAGGGCTCTCCTTCCCTAGGACGGAGGAAGAAGGGAGGCAGGCCCGTGGGTGTCAAGATGTCCCTCCCCAGCCTCAGACCCCAGCCTACCAGAACTCTGCGACCTGGACAAGCAGGCAGGGCCTGGGCCTGGGCTCTGAGCCTGCCCACTCTTCCATCAGGCCCTTGAGAACAGAAGTGACAGTAAATAATAGAAGCTTTGGCCAAGACAATTGGGACTTCCCCAGCTAAGAGAGGTCTGTTGGGAATAATAAGACCCATCACAGGGACAGATGTCTGTGAAGCAGCTGGTCGCAGGCCAGCAGGGCCCTCAGCCAGAGGGGCTCCCTCCTGTTCATGCAAGGGGCCAGCCAATGCTGGGTCCTCCCACCTCAGAACCAGGGACTCCTCCTCCCCGAGGCGAGATGACCTGCCCATGCAGCTGGCTGGTGCCCCGGCCAAGAATAGAGCTGTACCCCAGGCATCACCAGGTCTGTGCCGCCCACTCTGTCTGGAAGTCATGAAACACCTTCTCCTCAGAAAAGGACGATTCTCAAGATTAGGCCAACCCGACAGAGTGAAGCTAGCCTGTACAACCAGGGCTGGGGGTGGGGCACAGGGTCCTTCTGCTTTGAAGACCCCGATGGCTTTTCTGTATCTATGTCTCTAATGCTAGGAACGGATGAGCAGGGTGCCAGGTCACGGGGGCTGAGTTTCCTATGGGGGCCAAGAAAGGAGTGTTTGTCTCCTGCCTAGTGACCCGTGGCCAGGCTGCTTCCAGAGAAGCCTAATGCCCTGACTCTGGGCTGATAGCTCCAGCCAAGCAGAGAGCCCTCTTCAACCACTAGGCCAGCAGCACCCCAACCCTACTCCTCACTTCCCCACCCCCACTCCCAACATAGAGCCCAGCAGACTTCTCCCCCAGACTTGGCTCAGAGCGACCCTCCTCCAGGAAGCCTTCCCTGAATAACCATGCCCAGCCCTGTCTGGTCCCCTTAGTGAAGGTGGGGAGCCCTGTCCCAAAGGAGCCTGCGTAAAGATCTGGCAACAAGCCCTCACCCCGGCCCCCCAGGTGGTGGTGAACGCCCTCTTGGGAGCCATCCCCTCCATCATGAACGTGCTGCTTGTCTGCCTCATCTTCTGGCTCATCTTCAGCATCATGGGCGTCAACCTGTTTGCCGGCAAGTTCTACTACTGCATCAACACCACCACCTCTGAGAGGTTTGACATCTCCGAGGTCAACAACAAATCAGATTGTGAGAGCCTTATGCACACAGGCCAGGTCCGCTGGCTCAACGTCAAGGTCAACTATGACAATGTGGGTCTAGGCTACCTCTCCCTCTTACAGGTGGTAAGTGTAACCTGCTGCCCTTGCACTAAACTGAGATGGAAGTGCTCCCAGATTCTTACTGTACCTGCACCCACTGCTGCTCCTCGTTAGGACCCCCCCCCTTCCGGTGTGGTGGGACCCTGAGGTAATATTTAGACCTCTCTGGTCTCTATGTGATGCCTGCCCTGTGGGGTCTGGGGAGGACCACGCTAGGGTGAGGAGGGAGACTCATGGCTGGTAGAAATGGGAAGCAGTTCCTCTCTTCAAACCTAAACACACTCTCCCAGGCCACCTTCAAGGGCTGGATGGACATCATGTATGCGGCGGTGGACTCCCGGGAGGTGAGTGGGGCTCACCGAAATGTGGCTGGCAAGCAAGCCAGGGGAGAGGGTGCAGATCAGAAACACGTGGCCCCATGCCACGTCCTGAGGAGCCCCCCAAACTCAGCAGCCTGAGGGGTAGAAGGGTCCACCTCTGGGTCCTAGGATGCCCTTCCTGCCAACAGTGAGATGGGGAGCAGGGAGCAGCCAACATTCCCCTCAACCTCTCCGTCCCATTCCATCTCATCCCTGTGGCTGTCCCATCCTGTCCTGTCCTGTGGCCTCTGCAGAAGGAAGAACAGCCCCAGTACGAGGTGAACATCTACATGTACCTCTATTTTGTCATCTTCATCATCTTTGGGTCCTTCTTCACCCTCAACCTCTTCATCGGTGTCATCATTGACAACTTCAACCAGCAGAAGAAGAAGATGAGTATCCACCCACCCTCCCTGGGCTCTAGCCTCCCTCTCTTCGCTCCCCCGACCCTTCATATAGTCCCACATGCCGCCTCAGCCCCTACTGTGTGGTGCTGGTGGGATGACTGAAGCAGCAAGCTTGGGTTCAGATCCTCCCCGGCGACTCTGAGAAAGTGACTTGGCCTAGGCTATGAGCCAGTGCTGGTCCTCTTCCACACTCTGTCTGTCACCCCGCCCCCCTCCCTCCTTTCCCTGGACCCTGCCTCTCCCTCCTTCCCCCCTCCCTCAGCCCCTATCTCTGGCCCCTCCAGGTCCCCTTGCTGGTGTGGGGGCTGCTTTAAGGGTGGTGCCTGAGATGTGGAGGCCCTGAAGACACAGGAGAGGGGCCCTCAACCTTACTGGCACCATCCCATTATACTTTGGAGGGAAAGACATCTTTATGACAGAGGAACAGAAGAAATACTACAATGCCATGAAGAAGCTTGGCTCCAAGAAGCCTCAGAAGCCAATTCCCCGGCCCCAGGTACCAGCCCTCTGAGCCCCTCCTCCTAACAGCCTGGATGAACCTTCCACCCAAGGGGGCCGATGGGGACCAAATGCAGGCTGCCCCCTACCCACCAGGCAGTGTCCCTACTGTGAGGCTGGGGCCACCTGGGGTGAGGCTGGGGCAGCAGTGGCCTCAAACCCCAGCTACTGGTTTGCCCCTCACCTGGCCTTGCACAGCCCGCCGTATCTGCCCATCCCTTTAGTGGGAGGGAGGCCCCTAGAAGTGGGCAGAAGAGAATGTCCAGACACCCTCCCTCGTGAGCAACAATTCAGGAGCAGGAAGAGAGGTTGCCGGGGGAACCTGAGGGGAGAAAGGGTCCTGGAGGGAGGAAGCAACCCATGGAACCCCCAGAACATCCTGTCCAGACAGGTCTCCCCTCCCTGCCATGGCCGACTCTACCACGAGTCCTGACACCTCTCCGTCATGCTGTGTGTCACCCCATGCCCCTGGCCTGTCCACACAATGTGGATACTAACCACTGCCCCCCACATCCACCCCCCACACCCTCGCACCCCTCCCCATGCTGCAGAACAAGATCCAGGGCATGGTGTATGACTGCGTGACCAAGCAGGTGTTTGACATCACGATCATGATCCTGATCTGCCTCAACATGGTCACCATGATGGTGGAGACGGACGACCAGAGCCAGCTCAAGGTGGACATCCTGTACAACATCAACATGGTCTTCATCATCATCTTCACTGGCGAGTGCGTGCTCAAGATGCTCGCCCTGCGCCAGTACTACTTCACTGTGGGCTGGAACATCTTCGACTTCGTGGTCGTCATCCTGTCCATCGTGGGTGAGCGGGGCCGGGCTGGGAAGACCCACCCAGGGAGGCCTGTGGCTCCCGTCCTTGTGCTCACACACCTGCCCTTGCACCTGGAAATCTCGCACACGCATGTACACGGACACACGTGCATAGGCCGCTGGCGTCCACACCATGCCCAGAAAGCACACGGGCCGGGCTCACAGGCAGGATGTCAGCTGCACACCCACGACACGCTTCATCAGTAGATGCACACTCGGCTGCCGAGGTGCCTAGTGGAAGACAGATGGTTCTAGCATCTGTACACACAGAAGTGCACAAACGTGTGTCAGTGTGATAGCAACTAACCACTTATTGATCATTTACAATTTGCCTGACACTGTGCTATCCCAAGAGGTTGGTGCTGTTACCACCTCTGCTTTACAGGTGAGGAAGGTGAGTCACAAACAAGTTAGGCTCAGAGTCACACACAGAGCTGTCCTCCCTCTGTCTCACCTGGGGCTTCTACAAACAGCCTTGGGAGTCGGCTTACCCTCAACCCCATCAGCCTGGGCATATCTCACCTCCTTCCAGCTGTGTCAGGATGGAGCAGAGCTCCCACACCCAGGACCCTGGAGAGCCCAACCTCATCAGTCAGGCCATTTAGGCTGTGCTTCTCCTGCTCCCTTCTGGGGAACAGCACACCAGCCAGGCTCCCTTGAGCCCCACATGCCCCCCACCCCCCTCCCCCTGCACCTGCTCCCTGACCCCGCCTCCCACCCCAAGGACAGAGCTCCTCACTCTTTCTCCCTGCAGGCCTTGCGCTCTCCGATCTGATCCAGAAATACTTCGTGTCACCCACACTGTTCCGAGTGATCCGCCTGGCCCGGATCGGGCGTGTCCTGCGGCTGATCCGGGGGGCCAAGGGCATCCGGACTCTGCTCTTTGCCCTCATGATGTCTTTGCCTGCCCTCTTCAACATTGGCCTCCTCCTCTTTCTCGTAATGTTTATCTACTCCATCTTCGGCATGTCCAACTTTGCCTATGTCAAGAAGGAGTCAGGCATCGATGACATGTTCAACTTTGAGACCTTTGGCAACAGCATCATCTGTCTCTTTGAGATCACCACATCAGCCGGCTGGGATGGGCTCCTGAACCCCATACTCAACAGTGGGCCCCCCGACTGTGACCCAACACTCGAGAACCCGGGCACCAGCGTCAGGGGTGACTGTGGCAACCCTTCCATTGGCATCTGCTTCTTCTGCAGCTACATCATCATCTCCTTCCTCATCGTGGTCAACATGTACATTGCCATCATCCTAGAGAACTTCAACGTGGCCACCGAGGAGAGCAGCGAGCCCCTCAGCGAGGACGATTTCGAGATGTTCTATGAGACGTGGGAGAAGTTTGACCCCGATGCCACGCAGTTCATCGACTATAGCCGCCTCTCGGACTTTGTAGACACCCTGCAGGAGCCACTGAGGATCGCCAAGCCCAACAAGATCAAGCTCATCACGCTGGACCTACCCATGGTGCCGGGGGACAAAATTCACTGCCTGGACATCCTCTTTGCCCTCACCAAGGAGGTCCTAGGCGACTCTGGGGAAATGGACGCTCTCAAGGAGACCATGGAGGAGAAGTTCATGGCAGCCAACCCCTCCAAGGTCTCCTATGAGCCCATCACCACCACCCTCAAGAGGAAGCACGAGGAGGTGTGTGCCATCAAGATCCAGAGGGCCTACCGCCGGCACCTGCTCCAGCGCACGGTGAAGCAGGCATCCTACATGTACCGCCATGGCCAGGATGGCGGTGGGGACGGTGGCCCCGAGAAGGAGGGCCTGATTGCCACCACCATGAGCAGGATGTATGGCCAAGAGAATGGGAACAGCAGCGTGCCGGGCACGGGTGAGGACAGGGGCTCAACGGGGGACTCCGGATCGGCCATCGGGCTCACACCCATCAGCCCCTCTGATGCTGCCCTCCCTCCCTCCCCACCCCTGGGGCAGACAGTGCGCCCGGGGGTCAAAGAGTCTCTCGTCTAATAGCAGCAGCGAGGTGGCCCGCTGAGCCTGGCACAGCCCCCCCAAAACCCTCATGGTGCCTGCTCACTGAGGGAGCAGGCTTTGAGTCTGCAGCTGATCGGCTCCCTGGCTGGGACAGGATTTGGCCACACTGGGGCTGACCCCCCAGGCCGTGGAAAATGGGAACTGCACTCGGAGACCACCCTGGGCCTGAGGCTCTCCCCGCGTCCATGGTTTCTCATTTCAAGTTGCTCTCACCTCCTCATGGGCCCTGCTGCCTCTCCTCTTGGGGGAGGTCAGAACATCAGAAATCTCTGCCCCCCACATTGGGGAGGAGTCAGCCTACAGTGGAGGGATGAGCTGCGCTCCTCCACCAGAGTCTTAAGGGCTATAGGCCTCTCCCGAGGAAGTGGCTCAAGCCCCTCAGGCCTCTCCCGGCTAAAGATGTCTTAACCTCAGTGGGAGCAGACTCCTGACCCAGAGCCTACCAGCCCTCCCCTGCCTGGGATACAGCTACGTCCTTCCAGACCACAAGTTAACTGGAGAAGAGAAATGTCACTGGTCCACAAGTGGTTCCCTGAGTCTGGTTGGCCACTGGATCCTGATGCATCTGGCTGGGGTTGTGGCCCCTGAAACCATGCCCTGCTTTGTCCATTGTGCAGCCCCTGGCTCCCCCGGCCGTCCCCTGGGGGAAGAGCAGGAGGGAGGGTTCCCCTCAAGAATGATCTTCTTCTAGGAAGCATGGAGGGTTGACAGAGGTGGGGTCCCGCCAGCCGCATCACTGCCCTGGAGGCTTCCCTGGCCAGAGCACCCCGACCTGGGGCAAGGGCAGGGACCCTGGAGCCTGGGGGTAGGTTTCTGTTCCCTCCCTCCTGCTTTAGCACCACAGGGTCTCTGTAGCCTCAGCCAGCCTCCAGATCCCCTCAGCCCCTGCCACACCCCTCTCTCCGTCCCTCCTCATCCTCCTCTCCCCATCCTCAAAGTGATCCTAAGAGTGTTGTCCTTGAGCCCGTGTTAGATTTCAACACCGGGATGTGCGCAGCTCCCCTGGCTCGGGCCCAACCTTCCAACTTCCTGCTGCCTGGTGTTATTGGCACCACTGGTCCGGGCATGGCCACGCCAGGCCTTTTCGGCTCCCGGAGAACAGATGGAGGCTGAGCTCAGAGGAGGCATGGAGACACCTCAGGCATCACTGGATTTACTCACTTGTGCGTGTACCTTGGGTCTGCTTCATGCCTGTGTGTACAGCTGTGTGTGCATTCGAGTCCTCAAAGCACTGTGTCCTGCCCCCGCGTGTGTGTGTTGTCTGTAGTGTCCGCGTGCCCCTGTAGTGTGACGAGTGTGCGCGCGTGTGTGTCCTGTGTAGTCCTGTCCATGGGGTGTGCCTGTGCTGTGAG
The DNA here is from genome assembly GCF_022355385.1 of Mustela nigripes. Lineage (NCBI taxonomy): Eukaryota > Metazoa > Chordata > Mammalia > Carnivora > Mustelidae > Mustela > Mustela nigripes. Next base: position 14,474,818 of record NC_081572.1, read on the forward strand.
TGTGTGAATGAGTGTGAACGTGCATGGTGAGATTTGCACGTTGAGTCCCCGTTGGCCTTAGTTCCTCTTCTCTTTCTTGTTTCTTGTGAACAGTTTGATTAAAACTCAGGAAGCAGCAAAACCTCCAAAACAATGTGGCTGTGGGTGTGGGTCTGTGTATGTGTGTGTGTGTGTGTGTGCGCGCGTGTGCGTGTGCCCACAGGCTGGAGCCTCTCTTTCTGTCTGCCTGACTCTCTGCCTCCTGGCCAGCCACTGTCCCTTCCTCCTATTCCCTTCATCACACCCACTGCCTCAGCCCCGCTCCCTGTCTCTTGCCTGTGTCCTCCATGGAAGGAAGCCCCATTCCTACCTTCCCACAACCGTCTGTCTCTTCCTTCAGAAGATGCATCCTAGAGAGGGCAGCCTCCTCCCTGACCAGTACCCTGTCCCCTGCCCTTCCCCCAAACTGGGGTGTCCCCAAGAGCCTCCGCATCTGTTGAACTGGATATTCACCCAAAGACTGCATGGAGACTACAGAGACCACCCCGCCCCTGGCCCTGACCTGTGGCCCCCGTCCACACCTACGCCCATCCCCACTCTGTCCGGGTGGGAACAGACCCAAGCCGGGCTCCTTTGTACAGTTCTTATAATAAACCTGCCACCCCTCAACCCTCCCCCACCCCCCAATCCCCGTGCCTCACCTGCACGCTTCTTCCTTCTGCACCTCCTCGTGCGGATGTTGACAGGGTCTGAGGGCTGCAAGAGGCAAGAAGGGCTGGTGGGGATTGGAGCCAAAATGGGGAGGACTTGGGGAGCCTCAATGTGGGTAGAGGGCAAGATAAGGAGGGCCCCAACTCCCTTTCTGGCGCAGTCCGGCTCTCTCCTGACCCCCTCCAAAAGGAGACTTGGACTTTGAAAATTAATAAAGGGAAACCTCACTAAAACGGAGTCGGGAGGTTCAGCAGGAGGATCTCTCAGTTTCCATCATTTCTCATCAATTGCAGACCCATTGGGAAGAAATGGACCTTGCATGTACCTACTATTTTACTGTCTGGCAGGGGAAGGAAAGACTTTCCTCCTCCCCGGCAACAGCCCAGCCAATGACAGACACTCACAACTCAGCCAATAAGAAGTCACCATACTTCCAACTCCCACTTCACTCCAATGGACTTTTCGTTTACAGCAGCCTTCCCAGTCTCCCCTTTCCTCTATAAAGGAGCCTGTCTTCCTCCTTGGGGCGGTGCCTCCAGTTTTACCCGGTTTGCTTGTGTGGTGTGGCAATTCTCTGCTTTCCTGAATTAAGCCGTCTTTTGCCAGTAAGATAACTGGCAGTTTTATTTTTAAGGTTACAGCTCCAACCTCTTATCAGGAGGCCAGGCGAGGTCAGGGGGCGTGGGCCCCTCTCCAACAGGCAGCGCCGCAGTCCCTCCCCCACCCATGATGGTGCCCAGGAAATGGTACTCGGACCCAGTAGCCCCAGCCCCTCCTCTCTGGAAGCCCCCTTCACTTCTCTGCGCCCCCAGAGGCCCCAAGGTGCCTGAGGGACCCATGGTGTGAACACTCCCTCCCCACAGTTAGGGATAGTGTCTGCAGAGGACCTGACCTCTGAACTCTGACCTCAGAGAGCCCAGGGTCCCCTGGACCTGTGATAATGAGTAATATGACATAGTGAGCTAAGTCCGCAAGCCTGGTGAGTGAAATACAATTTTATATATAATTTTGTTTTCTACAACTTGATTCCTAACGTCCAAAGCTTTATTTGCACAAATGAGGAAACACTTAGTACTTTACAATATTTCTACACCCTCTTTTCCTGGGTCCTAAGGTTACATGGACCCTGTGCTGGCTGGGGAGGCCACCCTGTTGTCCCTCCGCCATATTCCTAAGGCCCCTTCCCTCCTTGCTATGCTCTATGCTTGGGGAGAGGGGTTCAGCATCTCTGTAGGGTTCTGAGCCCTTAACCAGGGTACTGACCTCACTCCCTGGGTTGGGGGTGCTCCTTCCCAATCTAAGTTTCTCCATACTGTGCCTGGGGCTTCTCCAGCTCCAAGGACAGGAGAGCTAACAAGGAGCCCTGACCCACTGTTCCCCTGAGCCTTGAATAGTGGAGGAAAAAAGGCAAAATACTAGATGAAAAGCACAAGCTAATATTTCAAAGTCCTCCCCTCCATCAGCTATCAGCTGGCCCCAGTGCCTTTGCAATTGCCCCCTGGGGTGGGGTGGGACCACTCCTCAATGAGAACTGCCAGGTTCTGGCAGGGTCGGCTTTCTGGCTGGTACCCTGCAGGGTCAGGAATCAAACCTGGGTCTGCTTTCTGGCTGGTAGGCTGCAGGGTCAGGAATCAAACCCACCTCCTTCTTAGCCAGTGGGCCTCCACCCTCTGCCCACAAAACAGCAAGCCCAGCAGAGCCAGGCAGAGTGGACTGAGGGGGAGAGGCACTGGTCTGAGCCCCTCCTTCCAAACTGAGACTCTGCCCTCTCTCACCCTCTCCAGCAGTGCTGGGGGTCCCTGACCTCTTGCTTACTCCAATTCCTAAGCCTCTTGTCCCCTCTCTCTCCACCCCCATCTCTTGTCTCAATGCTGCCTTCCTGGAAAGCAGAGGTGGAGGCGGCCAAGTGTCGGGTATGCAGCCCAGGGTAGCTGGGGACAGAGGCAGGAATGGGCTTATGGGGCCTCCTGTTCCAGGAAAGAAAAGGCGTCACGACCCCAGATAGAGCTCTGTGCTGTTGTCATCGGAGAAGGAACAGCACAGCCCCAGCTGTGACAAATAACCCCACAGGCGGTGGGGGCCCCACTGCTTCCACCCACTCCTGAAAATGGATCCCTGCCAGGCATGAATGGGAATGAAGTCCAAAGAACACATCTGCATGCCAGCCCACAGGGGATGGGGGTGTGTGGATGTGTTTGGAAAATGCCATCTGCCCCCCAACCTCCGTGCCCCCCTGTAGTTACCCTGGGCCCTCGGCCCAGCTCCTGAGCAGAGTCCACACCAGGCAGCCCAGGCAACACGCCGTGTGAGCAGTCACGTGCACATACACACGGGTGTACCCCAACCCTTCCCCGATCATCTTCCCAAATTTGGGGCTGCACTAGGTCCGAAGCTAACCAAGGTCTCCCTTGTGAGGAAGTATTTTGCTAAAGGAAAAAACCCCTGGATTTTCCCCATTCCTCTGGGGGTGGGGTCTCCAACCAACCACCCCCGCCCCCTCACTGCCCCCACACAAGGGGCCTGTGGTCCCCAGGCTGACCTCAGGTGATGTTTATATTCCTGGGCTGTTTGTTCTGTGAACTGAACATCTGACACCTTTTCAGAGAAATGTTGTTGGCTTGTTGGTTTTTTTTTTCCATTTGGAACATCTGGAAACAGCGAGAACATCTGGGGACTGCGAGGAACGAGCTGTTCTTGGATGAAAGCTTAACCCTTCTGTCCCTGTTTTCTATAGCTCTGGTCCTGGCTGGCACTCCTTTGCAGTGGCCCGTACCGTCCAGGTAAGGCCTGTAGCAACCAGGACTGAGGGGGCACCACCCAGACCCCTGCCTTTCTCATTGCCAACCCTGGGGCATGGAGCAGGTCCACATCTCTCTGAACCCAAACAGACCCTCTGGTAACATAGGCTGTTTGAAAAATGGAGGGTGGCAGGAGAACGAGATGTAGACAGAGGACACATAGGCTTCAGCCTCTTTCTTCCCCTCCTGGGAGTTGGGAGAAGAGAGGGATTGAGAGGACAAGAGAGAAAAGGGGGGAGACATAAAACTAAGAGTGAGCTCAGCTGCAGGGCTGAGCTTATATATGAGGTATGCAAGCCTGCCTTGTGTGGCTGTGCAGGTTGTACACTGCACAAGGGCAGCCCCGGCCCCCAAGGTGCCAAAGTTGTGTATGACCCAGGGACATAAAAACAGAAACTCAGACAAGTTTCTGAACACTGTGGTTCCATCCACCCCTCTACTGACTGGCAAGATAAAGCCAGAGAGCCTTCAAGTGTCAGAACCTGAAGCTTTCCCCACACTAGTCTCTTGTCCCCGCCCCCCAGACCTGGGAGCTTTGGACAACTCTCTGGAAGTCCCCTGATTGCTGAGTGGTGGGTTTTTTCTAAGCTCTCTCTACCTAAGTCCACCCCCTCTTGCAGCTTCTAGCAAATTCTCTCACCAAGTGAAGGAGGGAGGCTTCTTGCCAGGATCTGGACTATGTCTTCTCCCAAGTAGCTACCACATCTGGCTCTTGCTCAAGAACCTCTGTGGCTCCCTTCCTCCCCAGGGTCAAATCTTCATCAATCCCCACCATGGCTGCCTACACTCCAACTGAGAGGCCGCACTCTGGGCCCTCTGGGAACCTGGGCTAGGCACATAGCAATCCTCCCCCAGCACCACTGCTCCATTTTTCCTCGGTGCCTCTTTTCCTGCAGAGTGCTGGCTGTCCCAGAGCCGAGGAGCTGTGCTCACATTCACCCACAGGCCCCAGATGTGTTCAGCTAAGGGTCTGGGAACCTAGACTATGCAATGGAAGCCTGGGGACCCCAGGACATGACCGTCAGTGGGGTGGGGACACAGGGAGGGAAGCACAAGCTGCCCTCGGGAGACTTGGCAGCCCTTGCCTCCAAGGGTCATCCACTGTGGTGTCCTTTGAGCCTTAGCTGCACAGCTGACAAGAGAGCCCAGCCCTCCCCCAGGGTCCCGAGAGAGTTGGTGCCTCCCCTGGGTCCCAATTTGCATGGCAGGAAGGGGCCTGGTGGGGAAGAGGCAGGGAGGGGACAGGCTGCAGCCCAGGCAGTTACACGTTTCCCACCCAGAAGTGTCTGTCCTAGTCACCAGCTTGGAGTCCGAAGTGGATTGGTGACCATGGCCGGGCTGGTGCTGTCTCCCGTGCCCAGCAACTGTCTGGTGTTGCTGCTGCTGCTTTCAGGTACGCCCCCCCCCCCCAACCCCCCAAACGAGGCCCACGGGTTTCACTCTCTGTCACTGGCTGTTTGGTTGTTTCTACCCTTCTGTGTCCTGCTCTCTCCAACCTCCCCATTCTGTCTCTCACGCTTTCTGCCTCCTGCCTCTCTCGGACTGCCGTGGGGCCTGGGTCTGTGGGGATACCATGCTGATGGGCTCAGGAGTCTGTGGTCCCAGTCCCTCTCCTGCTTGGAGGGTGTCAGGCTGAGCTGGGGTGAGCGGTTGGGAAGGAAGAGAGGAGTATGGTTTACCCCCAGTCCCCAGAGAGCATTGTGTGTGGGAAGGTGGGGTACACAGGAGAGGCGCTGCCCCCAACCAGACCCTGGGATGTGCACATTCCAGAAATGGTCCCCTGGTCTGGAAGACAGGACAGTCCTCCAGTTATGACTTTCCTCCGATTTCATCTAGGTGCCTGCTCAAGGCCAGCCAACAGGCCAAAGGCAAAAGGGGGACTTGGAGGTGGATTTCTGGTGACTTCCCCACTCCAGTCTCTCCAGAGCGGTGCCAGGGAGGGCTCAGAGGTCTTGACCTTGATGTCCTGGGAGGAGGAAGTGGGTCTAGGAATGCAGGGGGCCGCAGGGGTGGGGCAGCCAGTTTCCAGTGGGGAGCCCTGAGCCAGCCCCGCCTACTTCCTCCCACCCAGCAGGTGCGCTCGCAGCCAAAACAGAAGACAAGTACCGGGATCCCAAAGGTCAGTAACTTCCCCTGCCCCTTATGGGGCAAGTATGTGTGTGTCCAGTGCTGGTTCCTGTCCCAGGGGCTGTCCCATAGCTGCCCCTGTGCCCTTGTCCCCCTGGATCTCCCCAGCCAGGACACCCATCTCTAGGCTACCTTAGGGTCTCCATCTCAGATGGCGGGCTCCGAGGGCCCCCCCAGCACCCCTCCTGCCATCTCTCACCCTCATTAGACTAAGTGCTCCAGTCCCAGCAGCTAAGGGGTATGGCTTAACCCAGGGTGAAGGGGGGAAGCCAGCGGGAATTGTACCGAGGACTCAGGCTGGGTCTGTCTAGTTGGGGAGTAGGCTTCAGCAGGGGAAGGAGCCTGTAACCTTAGGGGCTCTGACAGGTCACAGGGCCTCTGAGGTTCCCAGGGGCCCCTCACTGGGAACACTGGGAATGATGCAGGAGAGGGGTTCTTGGAGCAGGTGGGTGGGGAGAGCTTGCCAAGCTGAGAAAGAAGGTTTAGGAATCAGAAAGTGGGAGCACCAGGCCAGGTGGGGGGCCGTCCTATGGGCCTCTGGGCCCCAGTGAGTGAGGCCCAGATCATGCTGCCATATGGGCATGGAAAGGTGTAGGAAGGTTCTAAAGCCCTTCTAAAGGAAAATCAACTGTTGAGGTGGGGGCAGTCGGAAAGGGGCGGGACCCAGTGGTTTGGCCTGTAGCCACTCATGTGGCCCAGCTCCCACACACCCCTGCCTCATGACTGTCCCACACCCAGGAGCAGACGAGGGGGAGTGCTGAGCCAGGGGAGTGCCACAAGGGGAGGGGCCCACAGTGGGGCTGGCATCGAGGAAGACACACCGCAGGGTGCTGACCACCCCCTGGCCTTGGCACCCTCAGGAAGCACTTGCTCCGGCATCCGGCAGAACCCACGCTTCATAGCCCGGAAAAGGGGCTCCACGGTGCAAATCAGGTGCTACACTGATGAGCCGGGGACCGTGAGCTGGCTCCGGAAGCGGGAGATGGACTTGGAGCCCAAGCTGCTGCTGAAAGAGGGCGACATACTGCAGACCCGGAATGACACCTTCGCCACGCTCACCATCAAAGGCATCCATTCCCAGCACAGCGGCATCTACATCTGCCAGCAGGAGTGCCCAAAGGGGTTCCTGAGCAAGGGCTGCAGCACTGAACTGCGAGTCATGGGTGTGTTTGGGGCCTGTCCTCCCACCAGGGTCGGACAGGGGGCCTCGGGGCCACGGAGCCTTTGGAGAGCCATCCACACCCCGGCCCAGACTCCCACTGGTTGGGGGGCCACACTGTGAAGGTGGCCACGGCCGTAGATCTCCCAGGAGAGCCACTGAGGAGGTCCTGAGGGGCGTAGGCCCAAGGAGGGGGGCGTCCAGCCTCACCAACCCCCCTCACGGCCCGACCGCCCCTGCCACCTCCCCACAGGGTTAAGCACCTTGGCACAGCTGAAGCGGAGGAACACACTAAAAGATGGCATCATCATGATCCAGACACTGCTCATCATCCTTTTCATCATCGTGCCCATCTTCCTGCTGTTGGACAAGGTGACCACAGCGGCTGGGGTGGGGGCGGCCCTGGGACAGGCCAGACGTGGGCAGGCTCTCCATCTCCCCAGCCCTGGAGCCCACCCATTGACTCGTCTCTGCAGTCTCACCTTCGTCCATTCAGTTCTGAGTGCTCCTCACCCCCTCACCCCTGGCCCCCAACCCCTCACCCCAGCCCCGTCTCCCCGGCCCCTCCCCAGCCTGGCCCTGTTGCGGATGGGGTGGGGGGCAGCTAACGCTCTGTTCTCCATCCCCTGCCCCGCCAGGATGACGGCAAGGCTGGGATGGATGAAGACCACACCTACGAGGTAAGGCAGAGGGGGACCCCACGACGCTGAGGGCAGTGGGGTGGTTGGCGACACCGTCCGCTGGTGTGGTCAGAGGGGAGTCAAGGCCTGAGCACCATCCTGTGTTTCCAGGGCCTGAACATCGACCAGACGGCCACTTATGAGGACATAGTGACTCTGCGGACAGGAGAGGTGAAATGGTCAGTCGGGGAGCACCCAGGTCAAGAGTGAGGGGCCGGCCCTCCCCACGCCCCTGGGCCCCGCCAGCCGGGCCTGCATTGACTGTGTGAGAGCCGTCTCCAGCTCCCAGCTCGTCCCCTCTCCCCTGGACCTCGGCCAGCCTTCGAAGCTGGCCCACCGCATCTGCCTGCCCCCCCGCCCTGGCGCCTGGTCCCCAGCTCTTGCCACAGAGACTGGAGCAGAAGGGCTGTAGGGCCGGGCAGTGATTTGGAATGGGGAGTTCTCTGGGGATAGACTGGACCCAGACTTCTGGGGGTGCTGTGTGGGGATCCAGCCCACGTTCAGAATGGGGAAGGCAGAGGCTTGTCTGGAACCTGCGAATGGACTCAGGCAGACCAGCTTCCTGCAGAGCCCAGGAAAAGCCATGGGCCCTCCCACTTGGCCACAGATGGGCCACAGAGGGCTACATGCGTCTCCCACACTCTTCCTCCCTCTCGCTCCCTCTCTCACCGGCTCCTCCCTCTCCTAACCCAGGGGGCTCCCAGCCGTGATCCCATTCTCCCATGGAATAAACAGTGTGTCGAGAAACCACACACAGGCTTGTGACATCTATGGGTATGGGGTGGGTTAGCGTATCTCTCTGGGCACAAGTGTTTGGGCCTCTAGGCCCTGTAGGGTGCGGGAGAGGATGACTGCCATGGGTCTCGTGGACCTCTCCTGGGCTCACTAGGGCTTCTCTCTGAAAGTCTGGCTGGGGTCTGCAGTCGCCCTTCTGGCTCTCCCTAGCTGGGCCCAGACGGGAGAAAGGCTGGTAGCCCTTTTTGGCAGAGACGCCTTCATCCTGCATTCCCTCTAGCCCTCAAGCAGCACTTGGGTCCTGCTCTTGAGGGCAGGGGGTCTCAGCCTTGAAGGAGCTTGCCCTCGCCCGCCCGTCCCAATCCTACTGTCCATGAAGGCCTCCATCTGCGAGAAGTCCTCTGAAATACCCCCCGTCCCTGCCCAAGCCCCGTTTGTGCGTCGCGCTGCCTATGTTGGCCTTTGTTCTCCAGTTAAACTACTCCCCACCACACCTGAAAGTTTTGTTTTTAAGTTTGACCCAGAGCCATGCAAGAGAGAGAGAGATCCCTAAAGAGAGAGGCTTTGTGGTGGTGAAGTTTGGGGGGTCCTTAGGTGATTCCTTCAGCCTTTCCCAGCAACACATCAGAGGCCCTCTAAGGCCCCAACGTCCCTACAAAAAGATCCCTAGGGCCCTACAAACTAGGACCCCAATCTGCCATCCACAGGAGTAACTGGGAACAGTTCCCAGCTAGGAGCTTAAGAGCAGTGAACCTCCGCGTGCAAAGCCAGGTGTCACTCAGCTTCCTGTTGACCTCGGGGGACCCGGAGACACCTCTTTGCCACTCATGCTCTGGATTCAGGCCAGAGAAATCCCTGCCCCCAGGGAAGTGCCAATTTAACTGGAGAAGCAAGACCAGCATGTGGGAACCAGTAAGAATACCCACCAGTTGTTACCAGCTTCCCCCACTCCACCACGTCCCTGGACCTGCAGCGGGGGCGGGGCTGGGGGGCTAAGGTTCCCGCACGTGGGGTTCCCAACACTCTGTGTATGCTTGGCTCAGTGGCACTCCCCAGGAACCATGCTGGGCAAGGCCTCCGTGGCCTCCTGGTGGCCCAAGGAAAATGGTTTGTTTTGGCATCTGCCTCCACTGAGCTGGAGCCCTTCCTCTCCTGCTGCTTTGCATAGTGGCGCTAATTCTGTCCTCCTGCCTCCGCCAGGGACCCTAGCAGCCGGGCTGGGGGTGGGAGGGTGTCTTCACTTCTCCCCCCAGCCGGGTCTCCCCTGACCTGGGGCTGCCCTGAGTCTAGGACCGGCCCTGGCTTTACCAAAAGACCAATACTTTTGAATCACTGAGTTTTCCTAACATTTGGCAGTGCTGTTGGCAGAGAAGGATTTGAGCCGTAAGCTCTGCCTCCTTCCCCAGACACCCTAGAGGGTATTCGCCCTCATGGTTATGATGTAGAAACCCTCCCTGGTCTCTTTGCCTTTTTTTTTTTTTTCTTTGTTTTTGTTTTTGTTTTTCTGTTTTAGGGGCTTATGCTCTGGCTATGGTTCTATCTAGCTTCGGAGCCCCCAGTACTGACTAAGGCAATGCAGATGAAGCCGCATGAGGCTGCTGGGGGTGATGAACGTCTCAGGTCTCAGTTGCTTTATCTGTAGAATGGGAATCGTAAAAACTTGTCTCAGGGCAAGTTTTTGTCAGGAACCACATGCTGATCTGTTTTTAAGAAAAAACCTTGTCGTACAGTTAAACTGACTTTGTTTTCTTTCAGTGTACAGTTTGATGAATTTTATCATTTGTGCAGACTGATATAACACGCACCTCCCACTGCAATCCGGATACGGAACATGAACCAAAATCTTTTGTTGGGCCCCTAAGATACTTACATAATGAGAACCTCTGAAATGCCAATAAAATTGTATCGGACAACCCCACGTTCATGTACATAATCTTGCACGAGCCCCACTGTAACCCTGGAAGGGGGCAGCATCATCGCCATCTGATAAATGAGCTAATCAAGGTTCAAGGAGATAACAGTGGGCCAAACCCAGAGCTCCTGGGTCACGGGACACCTTCTGATGCCAGGCCCAGCGTTCTTCCCAGTCCCTCGCCGCTGCCTCCCTTGGAGGAGTGTGCAGTATGGAGACACTGAGGAGGAAGTGAAGAAGGAGGAGAACCAGAGAGGAGAGAATCCTGGGGCAACATTGGCCATCTGCAGACACTTCCCATTGTTCTCAGGTTCCAGCACATGGGGACATGAAACCTAGCCGGGCTGGAGTTGGTGCCATGGGGCCATCCTTCCGGGGACCCGCTCTGGCCGGGTCCCCCAGGCCTCCCCTTCCACAGAACACAGCCCTGAGGCGCCTTGGTGGGCACAAGCCCCATTGCCCACTGGGGGAATCCAGCCGGGTCCCTCGGGGCCCCGCTATAAGCATAGGCTGGTTCCTTCTTCGTTCTAGCTTGACTTCCGGCCCCTTCGATGCAGGTGCTGCCAGGCTGGGGGTGCTCTGACCTGAGGGTTGGGTGTTTTTTCCAGCAGAATCAGAGGTGAGAGAAAAACAAAACAAAATGTCAAAAAGCTGCCGCAGTGTGGGTGTCGCCGGTAGGTAGTGTTGGAGTCTCGGGCAGGGGTCTGAATCTTCTGTGAAGGGGCTTCAAAAGGCCATCATGGAACTCGGGGTTTGGGATTCCCAGATTCCGTCTGTGAGGGTTCTGCACTTTAGATGACCCTTGGGGTTGGATTCAGGTCCCGTGTCTGTGAAATTCCCGGGTGTGTCTGGCTCCCCACGGCACTCCTGGTTCCGGCACCCTCAGAATCTGCTGGGGACTCCATCGCAAACAAAAACAAAGCAATGCCAAACCTTCTACTTGGGATACCTCAGTGGCCCCTCCAACTCCAAAGTCTTTACTTGGAAACCTAGATGATTCCGAAGAGCACAAAAATTAACCAGCGTTACATCCCAAGTTCAGAGCATAGTTTGTTAAAGCACATTTCGATGGATCCTAGTGCATTTCTTAAATTAAAAAGAAAATAATAAAGATCTCTTTCTCTCTTACCGAACCCCACTTTTTTTCGGGGTGGGAGGGCAGGGAGGAGTGGTCCTGGACGCCTCCGGAGGACCCGCTTAGGGCTCAGGCTCTGTAAGTCATGAGTCCGTGTAGAATATTTGTGTGTACTTGTGATCAGTATGGGCATACCGCCTTGTCTATTTTTTTCATTCAAGTTTTTTCATGCATGTGGTGCTGTGCACTGTTAGATCTTGTACTTTTTATGATTTTTTTTTTTTTGTACTTAGATTCTCTCTAAGGAGGACACAGAGACACAAACTGGCCTCCCTGACCAAGTTGGGGGGGTGGTATTTGCATTCTTCCCTTGGCATTGTCCCCGCCTCTGCTCACTCCACCTAGCACGTGCTGGTTGAGTTCCTGGCTCTGGGACTGTGCCCTCTATCCATTGCCCCTTCTTCCCAGGGTTTGCTCTCTCCTATCTTAGCTGTTTCCTTCATGGCATTTTTCACAATGTGAAATTTCCTGGTATATTTTGCCATTACATATTATGTGTTTGCTCTTGCCTCTCTTCCCCTTAGACTGTAAGCTCCAGCAGAGAAAGAACCGTGCCTTTTGTTCATCTGGGTATGCCCATCTGCCGGGTATGCTATCTAGCACATAGAGCGATGACTACTTCTAGAACCAGCTAGTATGTGAAGAATGAGTGAATGAATGAATAGATAAAAGGCAAGAATCCACCCTCAAAGGGTTTACAGTCCCACAAGGGGCATAAAATGTCCATAAATAAGCACCGAATCAGGTTAAAGGAGTCAGAGGTGATTTCCAATTAAAGGCACCAATCAGGAAAGCACCCCAGAGTTCCCACAGCTGCTGGACACACCTGAGTACTCACTACTACTTTTTCTTTCTTTTTTATTTTATTTTTTTAAGATTTTATTTGTTTGAGAGAGTGAGAGAGAGAGCGAGAGAGCAGGGAGAGGGGCAGAGGGCGAAGCAGACTCCCTGCTGAGCAGGGAGCCCTACATGGGTCTTGATCCCAGGACCCTGGGATCATGACCTGAGCCAAAGGCAGTCGCCCAACCAACTGAGCCACCCAGGCACCCTTTCACTACTTCTTTTTCCAGAGGACTGTCTTCCTGGGGAATAATCCCCAAAGTGGACATTCATAGGGCCAGCTACAGAGGCTGTGAGGCACTCGCAGATGGTTCAGAGGTTCTCAGCCAGGGTAAACAGCCCTCTTATCAGCCCACAGGAGTGCCTACCCCTATCCTATGCCCCACCTCCCAACCCCTCCAAGGCCCTTCCTCCATGCTTGAGCCCTGTGGCAAACCCAAGGGTCCAATGAGATAAAGGAAGTGAAAACATGATGCACACTGAAACGTGCAATTCACATGTGAAGGATGATGTGATTTGGTTCATTAAATCGGGTTACATCGAGTTGTTTTTTTCTGCAGCTTTTCTTGGTGTCAGTGGACCTCATTCTGGGGTGAAGCTCTTTCCGTTCAGTTCCCCCCAGCTTCACTGAACATCTTCTGAGCAGGGACTTGACCCTCCTTTGTTAGCTTTGTGCTGAGGAAAGTTCTGTCCATGCATGGCAGTGGCCCTGTCTTTCCAGGATGAGGGTTCTAAAGAGTCCCATGTGGTGGGAAGATGGGGGCCTTGGACAGCTGTCACTTAGGAGCTAAGAGACCGTGGGCAAACTTCAGTATTTCTTTGAGTCTGAGTGTCCTTGTCTGAAATGGGCGTCCCGCTCGCATCAGCCAGGACAGAGCCTGGCACATCATGGGCACTCAGAAATGTTGTTCTCCTTCCCCGACTCCCCTGAGGAAGCCTTTGGGAACCCCCACATAATATTCTCTAGAGACCTTAACCCAATGCGGAATGATTGACGTGGTGCTGGGACTCATGCTGGAAGCAAAGAGGAGGCGGAGTTACGTCCCAGGGACAATCCCAGCGTCTGGCCTCAAGAAAAGCAGCACCGAGTTCGCGGTGGGAAATGCGGACCTCAAGTGACCAAGGTGGCGGGAGTGGAAAGAACTGCCACCCGTCCCTCTGAGGCTGTCCCTGAGCCAGCAGTAAGTATGACTCCAAAAAATGACTCCAGACCTCATGGATTGAACCTCAGAGGGATTCCTGAAGCCTGAAAGAAGTCACTTTCAGATCAAGAGCCGATCTGTAAGCTTCCACAATAGGTTCGGAAAACCCCAGATTTCAAATCTGAAAATATGAAGGGCTTCCAAACACTGAATTTCATGGATTCCAAGATGATGGGCAATTCATCTTGAGCCTTTTGAGGCTGACCCCAGAGATGCTAATCACAGCCTCTTCCCACTAGCCACCACACGGAGGCCATGGTTCTATGTCTCTGAACATGGAGAAGCCAGGGGTCTGGCCCCGTGGTGCCCCAAGAAAGGATGGGTGACTCCCCAGCACTGGAGGGAAAATCTCTAGTCTACCTCCACACCCTTCCATTCTAGCTGCCACTGTGGTAACCCCAATGGGGCATCCTCAGGGACCTCCAGAGTCTTGTGAGCCAGTCTAGTTCTGGGGTCAATGGAAGTGGGTTTGGTGAGAAGAGAAGGTCCAGTCCCCTGATCTGGCTGGTTCCATCTGTTCTTCCATCTCCACCTGAGGAGAACGTTAGCCACACCTCCCTTGTACCCATCTTGTGTGGTTCTTGAGCAGTCCCCAACTTGGGCTCCTGTACCCTCACTCCTAAGGGAGGCCTGAGGCCTCACCATGGTCCACAGTTCACATACAAGTTCCCCCACCATTAGCTAGAAACTGGTCATGAAGGGTTCCACATCCGTCCTCCACAAAGAGGGAAGGGGCAGGCAGAAAGCTGTGTGGAGCTCCGAGAACTTCCTCCATTTTGCTCCTGGCCCCTCCACTGTAGTAGAGCTGCAAGGAAGAGCAGAGAGCCTTTCCCATGCCCCCCTCTTCCTCAGGCCTACATCTTCAATGACAGCCCCCTCTGGTCCTCCCTCAGCCCTGCCTAGGGAAGAGCTCTGTGCATCCCAGTGCCTTCCCCAGCAGACAATGAATCAGGGCACAGTTGGGCGATGATTCTCGAATGATGGGAGAAAAGGAAGTGTATCCTAAAAGTGGGAGGTGGCAAGAGGCCAGCACTTGCATCCTGGACCACAAGGGTGTGGCTTTTCAACATTGGTTGCCAACACCATAGCCAACGACCTCTAGAAGGGTTTACTGGTTCATTTGTTTATTTTCCCACAGGGCAAGTGCTAAATGTTCTTAGACTCAAGAGGTGGAAGGTGTACAGGGAGGGAAATTCCCGCTCTTAGTCCTGGGGGTGATCTGATGCTGGTGGCCTGCCAAGGCCACAATGTCCCCACGCCCTGGCCTGGAGGCTGAAAGGTGACTGTCCTACCCAGCCTTCCCAGCCGCCGCCTTCTACGGCTACCTGGTCTCCAACATGCACCCCATGTCTGGCCCAGTCTTGCGTGGGATATGAGGGACCACAGCCCGCCTCATGGCAGAGGACAAAGTGAAGCAAAGGGATCCTCATGATGAGGGGCGGGATCTCCGTTTTTGTTTTTGTTTTTTTAAGATTTTATTTATTCATTTGATAGAGAGAGGGAACACAAGCAGGGGGAATGGGAGAGGGAGAAGCAGGCTTCCCTCTGAGCAGGAACCTGATGCGGGGCTCGATCCCAGGACCCTGGCTGGGCTCATTACCTGAGCCAAAGGCAGATGCTTAACCGACTGAGCCACCCAGGAGCCCCAGGATCTCTGTTTTGAGAGACATTTAAAAGATACACTAACTAAGTGGCCCACCCAGTCTGCTCTGGAGAAAGGGTTTGGGATGATCAACAGGGGAAGAGGAAGGTTTGGGAGGTCAACTTTGGCTGAAGTAGCTGGCGAGAGCAAGCCTCTCTGAGCCTCAGTCAGCTCCTCTGTAAAATGGGGAGGCAATAATTCCGCCTTCCCAAGATGGTCATGAGGGTCAAACAGGTCACAACGTGAAGAGTTCTATACAAATATTAAAGGAGAAGGAGGACCGGGAGGTAACTGAGGTAACTGGAGAGAGCATCTTTGGGGGTGCTGTACCCGAAGTTCCCAGTATGGGGACGAGACCCAAACTCTCAAGGGCTCTTCCGAACTGGAGATCCTCTGGCGGTGGCTGGGTTGGGTGGGGGGTGGGGGTGGGAAGCCCCAGGAGCCTGGGTCTGTCCCTGGCACTTCTCTTCTTGGTTTGCATCTCTATAGCACGTTTGAGGAGTTGGGGGGGAGGTTATGACTCGCCCCAGTCACCTAGAGGTGTCCCTACTTCAGGAAAACGGGGTGGAGGCAGGGGCAGACAGTGTGGGGCCGGGGCCCTCTGGAGGTCCGCGTTCAGCACCACCTGCCTCAGGCCAGACCCAGTGGTCCGATGGCGGGAAAGGGGGCGGGGGGATGGTGACAGCAGCAGAGGTGGAACCTGGGGCTGAATTGTACCCAGAAACCCCAGGATCCTGGGCTGTTCTGGGCGCCCTTTCCCCAAATACACGTTCTCCCTGGTGGACAGAGGGCAGCTGTGCAGGGAGGAGGAATAGGAACAGAGGGGGAGGTACAGCCCTCACAGCACACCTGGCCTACACGGCCCCCCATTCGGGGACTGGCTGGGTCCTCCTCCCCTGGGCAGACCACCCCATGATGGTGCCCTACCACATCGCACCTGCCACCTGCCCCTGGAAATGAGGACAGATTGGGTGGTCTCTGCAGCCGAGACCCTGTGTGCACAGTCCTCAGGGCCGGCGACGGTGGAGAGGCGGAAATGCCAGGGCCGGCCTGGGGGACATGACCCCGAGAAGAGCGGGAACAGGACAAGAGGGAGGAGGCTCTAAATTATCCATCAGCACAGACCGGCCACTGGCCCAATGCATAAATGTATAGAGAAAATAGGTGGGGGCAGAGGGGGAGAGAGAAGGGACCAGGGTATAAAAAGGGCCCGCAAGGGACCGATTCCAGGATCCCAGCACCCAGCTCCCCAAAGCGCTCAGGGTCCTGTGGACAGCTCACCTGGCTGCAATGGCTGCTGGTAAGTCCCCTTGGCCTTGGCATGTACTGAGGGGCAAGGGAGGGCTGGGGTGGGGGGCCTGCCAATGGTTGGGGCGCTAACCCTGGGCTCTGGGGCTGCTGGAGGGGAGAAGAGAGGGCTCTGCCCAGATGTTTGGCCAAGTGTTAAATGTTCTCAGCCCCTGGGGGCAGGGGAAGGGCTGGCAGGAAACGGGCATCTCGTTGTCTGGGCCCCAGCCTTGCCCTCTGTGTCCCTCTGTGTGCAGGTCCCCGGAACTCCATGCTCCTGGTGTTCGCCCTGCTCTGCCTGCCCTGGCCTCAGGAGGTGGGCGCCTTCCCGGCCATGCCGTTGTCCAGCCTGTTTGCCAACGCCGTGCTCCGGGCCCAGCACCTGCACCAGCTGGCTGCCGACACCTACAAAGACTTTGTGAGCTTCCCAGGAATGGGTGCTGGGGGTGGGGCAGGAAGGGGTGACTTTCCCCCAACCCCTGGGACGCAAGGGGGTGGGAACCGAGGAGCGAAGAGGTTGTCCCCTGAGCACACACGGAGGGGGCCTCCGAGTCAGGCAGTGAGGAGGACCTGGGCATCCTTCCTCCAGGAGCGGGCGTACATCCCCGAGGGCCAGAGGTACTCCATCCAGAACGCGCAGGCCGCCTTCTGCTTCTCGGAGACCATCCCCGCGCCCACCGGCAAGGACGAGGCCCAGCAGAGATCCGTGAGTGGCCCAGGGCGGGCCGGCGGGCCTCCTTCCAAGAAGGGGGCTCCTGCTCTCTGCAGGAGTCCGGCCCCTGGGGCAGAGGGCGGCCGGGGGAGGCCCCCCAGGGCCGAGGCCAGCGGGCCCACCACCCCCTCCACCCGCAGGACGTGGAGCTGCTCCGCTTCTCGCTGCTGCTCATCCAGTCGTGGCTGGGGCCCGTGCAGTTCCTCAGCAGGGTCTTCACCAACAGCCTGGTGTTCGGCACCTCGGACCGAGTCTACGAGAAGCTGAAGGACCTGGAGGAAGGCATCCAAGCGCTGATGCGGGTGCGGAGGGCGCCGCGGGTCCCCTCCCCTGGGCCTGCTGGCCCCGCTGGTTCTGACGAGGGGCCGGGGGGGGGGTCTTGCAGGGGCTGGGAGACGGCGCCCCTTCCTGTAGAGCAAGCAGTCCGACCTTGACCCCTGAGAACGCTTACTCGGTTCCTCCCGGGAATCCTCCATTCCCTTCTCGGAGCCCTGGAGGGGAGGGCCGCTGGCGGTTGGGGGACAGGGAAGGAGCAGCGGGCGACGCCTGGGCCTCTCTGTCCCTCCTCCCCTTGGGCAGGAGCTGGAAGACGGCAGCCCCCGGGCCGGGCAGATCCTGAAGCAAACCTACGACAAGTTTGACACAAACCTGCGCAGCGACGACGCGCTGCTCAAGAACTATGGGCTGCTCTCCTGCTTCAAGAAGGACCTGCACAAGGCCGAGACGTATCTGCGGGTCATGAAGTGTCGCCGCTTCGTGGAAAGCAGCTGTGCCTTCTAGTTGCCGGGCTTTCCTTTCACCCCCTCCCCACAGCCTCCCCTGACCCTGGAAAGGGCCTCTCCCGGTGTCCACTGTGCTTTCCTAATAAAATGAAATTGCATCACAGCGTCTGAGTGGGCGTCATGCTATCTCGCGGGGCAAGTGGCTGGCTGGGAAGACAACCGTTGGCATCCTGTGGGGTCTGCGGGGGAGGATCACTGACCCCATTCTCCCTGGGCTAAAAAGAAACTGACACGTTCACTCCTGTCCATGGCGCATCAAGTCCCCTGCCCAGGCCCCAGGCCCCAGGCCCCAGCTCACTGGGCAACCACAGGTCAGGAGCACCCCCCATAAATTCCCTGGAGACGTTCTTCCCTCCCCCATGGGCACCACAACACCAAATCTAGCCCCCAAGAGCGGGAAGACATGGAAAGCAAGGCAAGCTGTTAAGTACAGAAGCAAAATGCCCCAACATGGGAGAAAACAACAAGAGAAATCAGAATTACTTTTGTGCAGAAAGTCTAAGATGAAGACACAGTTAGACCCTGCCACTCTTGGGAAGCGGGAACGATGCAAAACAGCTTTAGAATATTCGGGATCTGAATGGTGGCAAGGAAGTGGAGGAAAGACACTAAATCAGGGTTGCAAATTAAGTACCAGTGGGGGCCAGGTAGATAATTATGAAAGTAAGGAGGGCTGGTCGTGAAGGGGTAAGTCCTAACTGACACTCCACTTCCGCATCAGGGGTACAGCCCAGATCACAGGGACCAGAGCAACCTGAAGAATTCAGACCCCAGTGAAGTTGGGGGCCTAGCCAGACTTTGCCCCATTTAGAACCACGGGGCAAGGTTGTTATTTTTAAAACACACAGGACATACAGACTTTCATGTGAAATCTGATTTTTAAAACATCAGTGACTAATTCACATTAAAATTTTTTTTTAATATTTTATTTATTTTAGAGAGAGCATGTGTGAATGGGGTGGGGGGAGCAGAAGGAGAGTCGGGGAAGGGGAAAGATCTCAAGCAGACTGGGCACTGAGCCGGAAGTGAGACTCGGGGCTCGATCTCACAACCCTGAGATCATGACCTGAGCCGAAACCAAGAGTTGGACACTTAACTGAATGAGCCACCCAGGCGCACCCATATTGAAAACACTTTTAAGGGCAAAAATGAACCCAAACTTATTTGCTCTTCAAGCTGTCAGTGCGTAATTTGTTCTAAGGGTAGTGGATTGGGATAACTTGTGAAAGAATGAATCAGAAATATTTGGACTTGAATTTAGGCTCATGAGTAGATTCCTTAACCTCTCTGGGACCCAGTTTTCTCACCTATAAAATGAATGACAACAAATTGCCTTGCAAGGCTGTGTTAGGATTAGGTAAAATGATGTTTCTACAGTGTTGACACATTACAGCCCTCATGAAATTGCTGCTCTTTTACACTGAATTTTGGAGTGTTCCATATTTTCTGAGGGAATGTTTAAATACTTGTTATCAAATCAAATTCTGTTTTGCTGATAGCTTCTCAACTGGTTCTTATTTCCACATGAACTTACAAAGAATGAAGTCTTTGGTCACCTAAACACCTTCGCTAAGTAGTGCCCTACAAATCAATACTTAGATGCTCAGAGGAACTCTAGTATCCAAGTATGATTTTGCAAAATCAACAATTCTTTTATAACACAATAGTCAGTGTCCTAATTAATCTTTATGAAAAGTTCAAATCTGTGTAAGCTATGATGGATTTTCTTTAGAACAAGACCCACCTGTATTCATTTTGGATATTTTACATTTAGTAAGTTCTTGGGGAATGGTTGAAAGATGGAATTATCAGAACCCCAAGCTCCACTTCTTAACTCAGAAACCATTCTTCTGCCATAAATCATTATTTTATTGTCTTGCTTAAAATCATGGACTTTGGGGGTAGGAAAGGATTCATAGGTAACCCTAATTCATTCTAATTTAGGAACTCTTATTCCATAGCATCGCTTAGAGATAGTACTCATTGTGTAGCACTAGTGTGAAGGGAGTCACTATCTCACAAGACAACTCACTCTATTAAACCACTCTGTTTTCAGAGACGTATTTCTTACATTAAGCTAAAAAGCAATATTCGTGTATTATCCCTCATTTGATCTCATAACTATTTGGAAATCTCATATTCTTCAGAAGTTGAGGTAATGAGCATAAATATAATGACCTCTTAGCTTGCATAAGTGTTTGAGAAGGAAATGTGAACCATCTCTAAAAAGTACAGTGTTTGTTGAATGAATGTGGCAGGAGAAGGGTGCCTATGGAACAGGGGTAAGCTACTAGGGAGAGGGTTCTAAAGTGGGGTTGTCATGACAGCAGTAGACTGCAGGGGGAGCCACAGTCCTGGGAGCGACCTCTCGGCTCCTTCTGGGTTTTGCAGAATCCAATCCACCAACACTGGTTGAGAGACACTAACTGATTTTGCAAAATTTTAGAATTTTAAAAAGACCTCAAAGGCCATCCCCTAAACGTCTTGATTTGACAAATGTTATTCTGCCTTTCAGCTTTTTAATTAAGCGGTGGATGCCACCCTCCATCACAAATTAGAAACACCTGAAATGTTTTCTAAACAATTTTTGCAGCAGCCTCCACTCCCTGCAATTCTGATTTAATTGGTCTGGAAGGGATGCAGAAAGAGGTGGTTTTAAAAACTGAGTCTAATGTGCAAACAAAGCTGAGAACCACTGAGTTAGGGACAGCAAAGATCCCATATCCAGGTCCACCCATGATGAAGACCTAGGTCAGTCGTGTTTCTCTCTGTTTCTAATTCTAAACAGTCCTCTAAAAAAATTTTTTTAACAAGTCAGTAACAAAAAGACAAGAGCTATATGATTTCTCTCCAGGAGGTACTTACCATAGTTAAATTTATAAAGACAAGAAAGTAGAGTGGTTGGTTACCAGGGCTGGGGGAAGAGGGAATGAGTTGTTATTTAATAGGTGGAATATCAGTTTTGCAAAGCAAGGACTTCTGGAGACTGATTGAGGTGTGAATGTACTTGACACTACTGAACTGTACACTTAAAATGGTTAGGATGGGGGGCACCTATCTTGCTCAGTTGGTAGAGCACCTGACTCTTGATCTTGGGGTTGTGAGTTTGAGTCCCATATTGGGTGTAGAGATTATTTAAAAATAAAATTCTTTTTTAAAAAATGGTTAAGATGGTAAATTTTATGTTATGTATATTTTACCACAACTTTAAAATGTGTTTTAAACTTCAAATGCAAAATCTTCCCAAAAGTAAGATCAGTGAGATTTCCCGAAGAACCAGTTCAATAGCCAGAGCTCAAGTAATCTGGAACTTCCCTACCCCCACGGAATAATGTTTTTCTGACTCCATGTACTCTTTTAAATTTACTCTAACCTGAATTTCTTCTGTGAAAATCAGTAAAAAGAAACCTAGTTTAGAACGGAGTTGGGAGGCCAGCAAGGGGAGTTCTCGTGTCCTACCACTTGGCATTTGCAGATCCAGCAGTGAGAGATGGACGCTGCAGAGATACCACTTTACTATCAGGCAACCAGAGGAAAGACTTTCCTCCTCCCCCAGCAACAACCCAGCCAATGAGAGACACTCACAATTCAGCCAATGAGAAGCCACCATACTTCCAACTCTCACTTTACTCCAATGGACTTTCTGTTTACAGCAGTCTTCCCAACGTCAGGTTTCCTCTATAAAAAGGCAGTCCTCTGTGCGCAGTTTTCCGTATGGGTTTGCTGTGGTGTGCTTTGAGTGAGTTGTCGCTCTTTGTTATTCCCCTATAAACCCATTTTTGCTGGTAAAAATAACAGGCATTTTATTTTTAAGGTTAACATGAATGCTTGTGAGTGGGATCCAGAGAAACTGTAACAATGTTGAAGCTAGGGAGCAAAGTGGTGCTGGTACCCGCAGAGCCAACCGGGCTCACTGCGCCCTCTGGGACCTTGGACTCTGAGGAGGGTAAGTTTCGCCCTGGATTTTGAGCTCTGCTCTCTTTGAGTTCTCCAGGCTTTATTCAGGATCTGTTTTAAGATCGCATTTTTTCTGAGTGTTCACTTGGCCTTCGGTCTGACTCTTTTCCAGAACTGAACCGTTCCTTTCGGATTAGGCTGCCCTTCGGTCTGACTCCTGTCTGGAACCAGACTGCTCCTGATGGAACGGTGCCTGTTGGAAGTCTGTTGGCCTTTGGTGTGACAGAGATCAGACTCCCTCCATCAGAGTCTGGGGGCCGTTATCATTTGTCCCTCTTGGCCTCGCTACCGCCCTCTTTATGGGCAACACCTTCCGGTAATACTAGCAGAATGCACAGTGCACCTCCCATCAGGATTTCACTGGATTTCTCAAAATCTCTTCTTAGGATGGATCAATACTGTATAAAGAAGCCCTTCAAGGCATCAAGGCTATATATAGTAGGAGATTACAAGGCTCGGAGCCTCATTATCCCCTGCACTAGTCCCTGTGATACCGCTGTTTTACCTGTGAAAGAGCCCAGTAGCTGAGGATGGGGGTTTGTCCTCCAACTCTGAGCAATAAATAACATTGTTACCGCTTGGCACCTGTTGTTCCTAAGCCCCATATGCTACTGACATCCATTCCCTCTGAAGGCAAATTTTTCACTGTAATTGATCTATGCAGTGCATTTTTACCATTTCGTTAATAAAGGTAGCCCATGCCTGTTTGCTTTCACTTGGGAAGAATGGAAATGCTCCCGGACAGTAAGCCCCCAGGGTTACACACAGTCGTTTTTACTTTTCACAAACCTTAAAAGCTGATTTGGGTGATAGAAAGTTTTCTGCCAGACTCGATTTTGTTACAATTTGTATATGATTTACTTCTCTGCTCCCTTTCTCAAATGTCTTCACAGGAGACAGCATCCACCTGTTAAAACTTTTGGCCCTAAAGGGACATAAGGTCTGAAAAAAAAGGCCATTTGCTCAAACTCAGGTTTGACACTTAGGACATCTAATCTTGAAACAAGGACTACATTTAGACCCAGACAAAACCCCTCACAACTGCTTGACACTGACAGATTGCCTTCTGACACCCCCTCCCCCCCCATGGAAATATACAGGAAACACCTCTAACCAATGCAGGGTTTTCATGCTTTACTGATATTTCTTTCTTTGCTTCTTTCTTTTTAAAGATTTATTTATTTATTTAACAGACAGAGATCACAAGTAGGCAGAGAAGCAGGCAGAAAGAGATGAGGAAGCAGGCTCCCCAAGGAGCAGAGAGCCCAATGCAGGGCCAGATCCCAGGACTCTGGGATTGTGACCTGAGGTGAAGGCAGAGGCTTTAACCCACTGAGCCAACCAGGCGCCCCATCTTTCTTTTCTTTTCTTTTTCTTTTTTTAAAGATTTATTTATTTTAGAGAGAGAGTACAGGTGAGGGCAAGTGTACTAGGGGGGGTGCAGGGGCAGAGAGAGAGAAAGTACCATGCAGACTCCACGTTGAGTGTGGAGCCTGATGTAGGGCTCAGTCCCATGATGTCAAGATCATGACCTGAGCTGAAATCATGAGTCGGATGCTTAACCAACTGCACCACCCAGGTGCCCCTTACTGATGGTTCTTATTTAAAGGATGGTAAATTTTGTGCTGGGTTTGCTATAGCAGTTCCTTTTGAAGTCATTGAGACCGGAGCTTTACCTTTATAATTTAGCCTTACTCCAGCTTGTAACTTAGCTTGAGGATAAAACTGTTAGCATTTATACTGATAGTTGGTATGCTTTGGGGGTAGCTCATGACTTTGGAATGTTATGGAAACAGGAAGGTGTCTCTACCTCCGATGGAAATAAAATTTAAAATGGTTTCTATGTCCCAAAATTTTTAAATACCATACTTTGCTGGCTGCTCTGGCTATTACTAAGGGTCCTGGGCATTCAAGAATCAGCTTTCTGGATGCCACAGTAAACCACTTCACTTATTTTTCTGCCAACAGCAGTGCTAAACTTCTGTCATGTTCCAAAGTGATGTTCTCCCAGATGATAACTTGGAAAAGTTAACCAGAGATACCCAACAGTTGGCCCCAGAGAGGGAAAAACAATATTGGAAATCTCGTCATTGTGGCCTCATTAAAAAGGGGAACCTCAGGTTTGGACCAAATAACAATCCAGCCCTACCAGAAGTTCTAAATTTCCTACTCCTTAGCGCTGTACTTGCATTAAGCATTGGTCTTCTAGAAGTAATAGCATTCATGGAATATTGGTGGGGAAATATTAACAAGGTCACAAAAAGTACCTACCTCCCTTGTCCCATCTGTCTAAAGTATAATTCAGGGAAACCTGTGTGTACAAATGGATTTCCTGCAGCTTCCCTGTCTCGTGGATATGTTTAAGTCATGGTTTGTATGTTTCTCACTAGTGCCATGCTTTCTCTTGCAGACAGGCCAATGTTCTGTGGCTAAAATTCCATTAGAAAAAAATTATCGGGCGCCTGGGTGGCTCAGTGGGTTAAGCCTCTTCCTTAGGTTCAGGTCATGATCTCAGGGTCCTGGGATTGAGTACCACATCAGGCTGTCTGCTCTGCAGGGAGCCTGTTTCCTCCCTCCTCTCTCTCTGTCTGCCTCTCTGCCTACTTGTGATCTCTGTCAAATAAATAAATAAATAAATAAAATCTGTGCTATTGGCTGGTTTCAGAACGCTTTTCATTGTTCATACCATCCTTGATCCTCCAATCCTTGGTTGAATAGACTAATGGCACTATTAAAACTCAATTGGCAAAATTTGAAGAAATCCTTCAAATACGCTGACCAAAACCACTGCCATTACACCTAAATCTCAGATCTACCCTCTCCGGAACTCAGACTCTGACCCTTTGAGCTTGTAACGGGATGTCTGATGCACTCGACCCATGCCTCCTCTGACCCCCAGTAGACAAAAGAAGATACACTTCAGGATTGCAGAGGCCTAACTGCTTGGTTAACATAACCATGCTTTGGTACAGCCGTCTTTTCATGGTACACTCCTGGGAGATGGCGACCTTAAGCCTCATGCCCTGCAACCTAGAGATTTCATCTCTTGGAAAAGACCCCTCCAAAAAGACTTTCTTCAACATCACTGGAAAGGACTTTATCAAGAACTTCTAATCAACTCTTATGCCACCAAACTCCAGAGAATGGATTCTCAAATTCAAGTGACCCTCCTAAAGAAAGCCCAAACCCTGACTGGACCCGTATGCCCTCTGGTGACCTGAAAGTAAGACTGCCCAGAATTGAAGCAGATGACATCTCATGAGACCCCTTTTCCAAGACATCAGGGTGGGCCTGTATACATTTTTCTCACCATTGTTTTTTTTCGTGGAAGGATAATTCCCTTGTCTGCATTTTCTAAGCCTGTGCAAAAGGGGGAAACCTTTTTTGATTATGGGCTTTTAGAAACAGCCTCATGATGATTCCAGGACAAATGAATCTTACACTTGCTTTTTCTGAAGTATTAGAAGGTTCGGGATTCACAAAAGGCTTCTTTTATCTGAATTGTTAACTGAATTTAGACTCTTATCCAAATTCATAGTCTCTGAACTTCAGGCTCTCTGCAACCTTAGAGACTATTATCAATAACACATTTGGTTCAAATAGTTCTTTTGAGATAACAGTACCTTTTTTTTTCTTTTTAAGATTTTTTTTTATTTGACAGAGATCACAAGTAGGCAGAGAGGCAGGCAGAGAGAGGGGAGGAAGCAGGCTCCCTGCTGAGCAGAGAGCCTGATGTGGGGCTCAATCCCAGGACCCTGGGATCGTGACCTGAGCTCTAAAGGCAGAGGCTTTAACCCACTGAGCCACCCAGGCGCCCCAACAGGACCGTTCTTAAACAGCTTTCAAAGTTTGCTCTTTTGCAAAAAGTGCACTGTTGCTTCATGTTTATACCTGCACTGTATCTTCCCAACTGCACGGGGCTGATTCTCTCCATGTGCTCTTGTAGGAGCCACAATTCCCCTTTCACGATTGCTTTAAGTGGAGACTTGGCCTTCACAGGGAGAACCTTTCTTCCCTAACTCTGAATGAATGCAAATAAATTTCTCCGCTACTTTCAGACCTAGAGTCCTGGTTTAGAACCATTGTATGATGTGGAATTGTTAAATTCCCTTTTCTGTTTTGTATCATTATTTTGAGTTTTTGTATTTTGTTGCCTATCAGACTTTTAAAAACAATGTACACAATAAGGTGAGGCTGGCTGGCCCTTGGAGATGATCTCCAGTGCGTACAGTGTTGACACATATGGACTACAGAGGGGAAATACCTGAGAGTTAGCCCTCCTAACATTCCTTGTTACCCAAAAGTGGCTTGAGTGGTTTCCAGCTGCTGGGCACTTTCCTACCAACTTAGAACATGACAGCTAGGAAGGGTCCTTCGTGGTACCGAGGGACAAAATCACGAAATGTGGAGAACCTGACTCTTGACTAGTGATGCTTTCAAAGAAAGATCTTGATCATAAAAGGGAAATGTGAAAACTAATCAAAAGAAATCTTGTTTAGAAAGAAATTGGGAGACCAGCAGGGGGAGCTCTCATACCCTACCGCTTGGTAATTGCAGACCCAAGAGGAGACAGACCATGCACCTGGATATTGCTTTGCCAATTACTTAGGAGGAAGAAAGGCTTTCCTCCTCCCCCAGCAACAGCCCAGCCAATGAGAGACACTCACAACTCAGCCAATGAGAAGCTAGCATACTTCCAAGTCACACCTCTGGTCTACAGATTTCCGTAGGGTTTTGCTACAGTTTGCTTATCCTGGATTACAGATCTCTGCTATTCTCTAATAAACCCCTTTTTGCTGGTAACATAACTGCCAGTTTTGTTTTTAAGGTTAACACATCAGCATTGCTGAAACATGTATGTTGCTTTGATCCTTTATACAGATTTGAGATCAGAACTGACCCTTCCCCTTTCTTCACAACTCCTCAGAATGAGCGGACCTGGTCTTCTGGGTCAAATAAACATGCCACCTAGCATCTCAGCTTTAATTCGGGAAGCCCCAGCAAACATGAAAAATACTTAAAGTGATAAAAGTATTTCGGTCATCAACTCTTCCTGATCTGCATAAGACTACTGATTTAAGCGTCTCAGAACACCTCAGCTCAATGCAGACTGGTACAACTGGTCTTCCTACTAGTAGCCCTACATCATAGGGAACAAAAAAAGGGGGAAAAGTAGAGAAAGAAAGAGGGAAAGGAATAGAAAAGGAAGAAAAACTCACTGGAAAAGAGAAAAGAGATGTCCGTGGTGTATGTGGCTTTTGGTGGCCTTCTATGGCTACTGCCATGGTTTTCTGACTTTTGTTTTCAGTTCAAGATGATTATGGGTATGATCACTACCAGCATTATTAGTGTAATGAGAACCGATATTGTGTACACATGTATATCATGCTAGTGTGTTTTATAAGTACTATGTCATTTCTTTCCAACTCTAATCCTAAAATGATAGGTAACTACTAGTAGTATCCCTATAGTAAGAAGGTTCTATCAAAGAATTAACTTGTTTTCTTTCAGGCCTATGCAGAAAGATACCAGGGGCACCTGATTGGCTCAGTTAAGTGTCTGCCTTTGGCTCTGGTCATGATCCCAGGGTCCTGGGATCCAGCCCTACATCCGGCTCCCTGCTCAGCGGGAGGCCTGGTTCTCGCTCTCCCGCTCCCCCTGCTTGTGTTCCTTCTCTAGCTAGTCTGTCAAATAAAAATCTTTTAAAAAGAAAGACACCAGAAAGTCACCTTGACTTTTTTTAAAAAAGATTTTTTTTATTTATTTGAGAGAGGACTGAGAAAGAGCATGAGAGAGAAGGTCAGAGGGAGAAACAGACTCCCTGTGGAGCTGGGAGCCCAGTGGGGGGACTTGATCCTGGGATCATGACCTGAGCCGAAGGCAGGCAACCAACCAACTGAGCCATCCAGGCACCCACACCTTGACTTTCTTAAGAGAATACATTTTTGGAGTATTAAAGGTAGCTTTCTTTGCCTGAAGATAATCAAGAGTAGCTACAGTTAAGTGTGAGATGGTTGTTCAGGAAAGGCATATGCAGACCTTTTTGGGGTGGGGTCCCCTGAAGGCAAGGCAGCCACCCTCAGAAGAATGGGCAGAGACCAGCTCTATTATTCCGGAAAAGAGATGGAATGAGATCCTTTGTACTTTTAAGAATTGGCTAGGAGGGGCTGCCTGCCCCCTGGTGGTGTGGATTCCTGGGGAAGGAAAGGAAGGGGACAGATGTTCCAAGTCTACCCAGGGAGGGACCTACTGAAATCTGAAGCACCTTGCTAGACGGCTAATCTAAAGTAGTGAGGTCTGTAACTCTGGAAATTCACGCAAGGAATCACCCTAGCTAGACCAAGCCCCAGGAAGAGAATCAGGGAGACAGAGTCCTCCCTGAAAGATCCGGGGCAGTGGAAGAGGTTTTAGGGCCTGTGTAGGACTGTCAACAGTGACACCAAGTGGCAATGAGAGGCAAAGGCAGGAGCCTCTAGACTTCCTGGTGCCTCCCCTGTACCTCAGGGTATGGGGGCCTTGATGTGGGGTTTGCTCTATGGGGTAACTACAGACCTGATACAGCTGATCCCAAGACACTGAAATGGCTGGAGATTCCTGGATTAGGTTGCTCTATACTCTTGTAGCCCTACTTCCTTATTTCCCCGAGTGCTGAATTCAGAAAAGTAATTTTCTCACATCATGAGAGGAATGGCTGCCGTATTTACTGGAAAAATTGAGGCTGAGGTCATTTGATGGCTGCGGGGGGTAGTGCTGTTTTGAAAGTCAAACAAGGTATTCCCAATCTCCTCCCAGGAAGCCTCCCTTGATCCCAAGTTAGGCATTTTCATAAGGACCTGTGTTTTCCTGGTTATGGGAGTTAAGGTGCAATTGTGATTTCCTGTTGACTTGCTCTGGCTTCCCTCATTGACTAGAAACTTGTAGAAGGCAGGGACACTGCTTTGTTCACCATTGTAGCCCCACTGCCTTGTGTGTGTTGAAATCAAAGGATTATCTTTATACTTAACCCGTAACCCAGAATCAGGTAAGGACTGGAAAGAATTATTATTTTCTTTTCACTGTGATGCCTGATGCTGTATTCTTTCTTGTAGTGTCTACAATTTGGAAGGCTGAAGACCTCTGTCTGGAGGTCTCAACTTTAGTTTTAAGGGTAGGTCAAACAGGCTGTTGCCCTGAGCTAAAGCACCACCTGCCCTGGGCTAGTTGTTTGTGCTACGGTCTTAACATTCTTTTCTTAGAAACTGTACTCAGAATGCAACCATGTGGCTTAAAAAGAGCTTTCCAAAATGACACAGAAGAGAAATACTTTCAGATATCATAAAATCACTTTTATTTTTTACTGTATACAACATTTCGGTGACCCATACATGACTGATTTGGAAGAAAAGACTTGGGTATATGATTCTGCATGTCTTCTGTACCGGTGAACATGTATTTTCCAAAGAACAGAGAAGGAAGCTGAATCATAAGATCATATGGTAAACATTGTCACAGGAGGATTGTTCTGAAGCTTAAGTAGTTTGCAGACATATGAAAATACATACTGCTTTATGGAAAGGGAGAATAAATACTGGAACTCTATCGTAAGAGCCTGTATAGATTAAAAAAATAATGTGTCAAATGTGAACTCACAGATGGTTACTTTATAGTGGATCATGAGAAGGAATTCAGAGATGTTTGGAGCCCATGAACTATGAGGCCAGTTTAATGGAAGAACTCTAATTTCTACTTCAGGGACAGAATATGAGGTTAGATAAGCTGCTTGTCTGACCCAAAGTGGAATTTATGACTTTTCCACTCCTCCAAGGCATACACTAGATGGTTAGCGAGTTGAAGCCTAACCACCCACGACCCATAATGGTGTTATCAAATTCAGCTCTGGAAGCCAGCACTTCAAAATCCTTATATAAAATATATGGGAGCAGGGGAATGTAGAGGCAGGAATAAGCTTCTGATTCTTATCTCTTTGGTATTCACTCCCTTTGAAGTCCTGTCTGTGGACTAAGAAACTGGTTCCCATTTAGTCATAAGGAAACCATGAGAAATGAGTTGGATTTCCGAGATATTTCTGACTACCTCTTTAGTCTGATGTTTGGGAGCAAAGGACAAGACCTTTTTTTTGAGTCTAAGAGCGAGTGGACCGATTAAACACACAGTAAAGAGCAAGAGGCCCTCTCCTTAGCTGGACACTGAGAGTGAAATTCCTAGCGACTAGAGTGACCTCAGAGGAGCTGAGCTTGTGGATGAGTGAGATACAAGGAACATGGGGGTCCAAAACACCTGTTTTGTGGGACTGCAGAACACAAAGAGTAATGTCTCCTTTCTCCTCCCTCTTTCCTCCCTTAGGAAATCCCAGCAGCAGAGGTTGCCTTCAACCGAAGAGCTGTTTCCATTTAACAGTTATGTGCATTGCACTTTTCTCCTCGCTGAACAGCAAACTGGCTTTCCTCCTCGTTGTTCTTCTCTTTCTGCCTATAGGGCAATTTCCGCCTCTCTATTTTGCACGGCTTGTAGTTCAGATACAGTGCTATGGTGACCACGCCCACTCCAAGGGCGACAATAATGATGATGAAGATGGTGGAGCTGATTCCTTCATCCAGTCCTGCCCAAGTACAGAAGACAGAGTTCAGGAGGGTTCCAGGGCAAAGAGAACCCCTACCTTCCCCAGCCTACCACACCCACTTCTCAGTCTCACCCTCCCTCCACCCACTAGAATTTTTCTTTTTTCCAGGTTTGAATAAGAATCCCAAACCCCTGGGGGATTTCCATCCTGGGCCTGGCAGCAGGAGATCCACGGTCACCTTGAACCAGGACAGCAATGTCTTTGCTGACAGAGCCCAGTTGGTTAGTGGCTGTGCAGCAGTAGGTTCCCGTGTGGTTCTGAGTTGCCTTCTGTGGAACATCAAGGTTGAAGATTACTCCATTCCAGGTACACACCAACGTTGGAGTTGGGTTTCCCTTTGGGACGCACGTAAGCATCTGCTCTGTTCCTTTCACCCATGTCTGGTTGCCAGGACAATCAGATTCCTCTAACCGAGGCTTGTCTGGAAAAGACAGTCCCCCAGGGACCTGAATTCCGTGTGCCACATTCCTTCCCCACTGGGATGCTCAGCTCCCCCTTCCCCCTAATCCAAATACTGTGTCCATTTGACCAGACAGCGTTCCTTCCCAAGGGAAGAACCACTGTTCCCTGTTTTGGGCCAGTCTTATCTTCCCTTCCCTAGGGGCAAGGAGTCTGAGATGCATGCAGCAAAGGCATTCTGATAGGTTCAGACTAAATGATCTGGGCTGTCCTATCAATGGTGGATTTCCTGCTTCCCATCTTTGCTTCTCAGTGAGTGAGATGTGTAGGGGTGACCCCAGAGATGAGGGACTTTCTACTTTTCAAAATACAGATTCTTAGGTAGAAATTTCCCTCCTCAGCATAAACTCCCAACTCCCACTTCCTGTGTCCTCAGCCATCAGCCATCAACTAATGCCACCTGATCACCCTGTATTCTCTTTTTCATTCCCAGTTCCCCCTCATGTTTCTCCCAGCTCCCTTTCCTGGGGCTAAGGTAAGGTTGGGGAGCTTTAATTTCATTTCCTCCTTCAATTTTTTTTTAATGGGTAAAATGTAGCAACTCTAATAATGAAGTTGCTGGCCAAGACCTCTGGAAATGAGATACTAATAATAATTCTCGTTTTGACCAGAAAGATCAGGCTTCTACTCACATAAGACATGGAGCTGCATTGCAGTGGTTTTGATCAGCCGTTGACCCTGAACCTCCAAAGAGGCCTCACAGGAGAAATTTCGGCCATTATCTTCCTCCCTGGTGGTAAGTAAAAGCCAGGCAGTCTCCCCAGGGGCAGGGGTGTCTGGGGCTCCCTTCAGCCGAAGAGTAGGGCTGGGTGATGTTAATACATGCCCCGAACAGGTCACATTAATGTCTCTCCCTGCCAATGGGTATAATTCTTCTATCTCCAGGATTGGTGGAGGGAAGCCTATAAAAAGGAAGAGAATCAAACGTATTTCTCAAAACTCACGGCCACTCCTGGACTGTTGCTGCTAAAGGAGTGGTATCTAGGCAGACAAGATGGGAGACTTTAGACACCCTCCTGCCTCTGTGCTGAATGGCAGGAGCAATGAGATTTGGGAATTTGAAAGCTCTTCTTAAAACAGACGCAGTGTGCATACATTTGGCTATGCCTCTGTGGCAAGGATGGTAAGATGGCTTTTCATCTTACAGATTTTTCCTCTTTACCTCAGAAAGTTGTTCTAGAAACAAGCTGAAGGGCCCACAATCACTCTGTAAGTAGGCTGGCCTAAGGAAACAGGGTGAAAGCTGAATAGAACTACTGTCTCAATGCGTGCATCAGAGAAAACTCACTTGAGAGTGTACCTAGGAAAGGTTAGTAGGGATATTTGCTGTTGAATCACCAAGACTTTACTGTGGAAGATTTCAGTGGCAGAGGACCCCTGTAAGGAATGGAAGAGGCAGGTCACTTACTATAGACGTGCACTGGCTCTCTTGTTTTCTGTTCCATTGGACCCAGAGATACAAGGCAAGACAGCTCCTGATCACCAGTCTCCATGGCCCGAACAGTGGCATTGGCCCATGCTGTGTCTCCTTTCCAGGAGACAAAGGGGCTCAGCTCCTGGTCTCCCAGGAACATGTGGAACATGACCTCTCTGGCTGGGAATACCCTAGACAACTCACAGCTTACAGTCTCTGCCATCCCAATCTCCAAAAGTGGGGAGACCCAGATTTGGGGGCTCTGAGAGAATTCTGCCAAGAAATGAAAAAAAAGGAAAGAAAGGAGAAAAGCCATGATAAATCATGTGCTATGTGGGGCCCCACAAAGTAGGAAGGGAGTGCGGCTAAAAGCACTCTGTCCGCAGGGTAAGTTTAAGACCCACATAGAGGTAGAGCGCAATTACCTTCACAACCCCATCTCAAACTTTGTGGGAACTTAGTCCCAAAGGCCAAGGTAAGACAAGGAAAATGAGCCTCAGGATCCTTCCACACCTGTTGACTCACCAAAGATCCGAAGTACCTTGATGTCTGAACTACTGTGAAAGAGTCCTCCACCATGTGAACTCAAGTCCAGTTCTGCATGGCATGAGAAATTACACCTGTCATCTTCCCTTTGGGCTTTGACATGGATGGTGACCTCAGCTCTTTGGGAGGCCACAGCCAAGCTCATAAAGTTCTTTCTATGCAGTTCCTGGTTACCCTGGAGAAGGGTAAGGCTGAGGTTCTCCAGGGGCACCACCCTGGGCACATGGCATTTCACTGTCAAGGCTTCACCCATGGCTACCCATGAAGGCTGCAGCTCCAGGATCACCTGCTCTGGTGGCTCTGTAAGAAGAAAAAAGGGTGGGCTGGATGAGAGAAGGCTATGCACCTTTCCAGAAAGAAGTGATACAGAACAAGCTGCCTGTCATACAAGGTAACGGTTACCCTTAAACCATCTGATCAACAGTGTCAGCTTTCTGCCAACTCCGCCCTACATGAAACAAGTCAGTCTTCTGACTCTTTTTCTGGCCATCAAACATGGTTAAAGTCATAGCCAAGAAATGACTGTTGAGAGGGAAGTCCCTTGTGTTGACTGTAGTTGCCATGCTGGAGAACGTTTATCTCTTAACAGAGGTGCTTCAGAGGCATGAGCAGCTTCTGAGGAGCTGCTTAGCATCACATAAAAACTATACCCTGGCTTACTGCGCTTTTACCCCACCGAGGTCACACTTCCTCACATGGCCCTATCTTTGCCAGTGCTATCTGCTCACCTGTAAGACCTTCCCCAGCCATCCCAACACTTCCAATCCTTATTATTCTGCAGGAGGGAAGCTCAAGAGTCTCCTTTTCCATGGAGACTTCTCCAACTACCCCAGCCCACAAAGACCCTCCTTTCTCCATCCCTATTTATTCTAAATAGTTGTGTCAAATAATTTAGCACTAATTGCATACTTTCTTTTTTTATCATGTATAAGCTAGCATTACTAGCTTATGCCTCCTGTGCTTGAACATATGCTCAAGCACAATGTCTGGATGCCCTCTACGTTCTGCTCCAAATTTAAAATCCTACAGCAAAGGTAAATAGAAGTAATTGGCCCTAGAATTCCTACAGTATGACAGAAATCTCTCTATTAAGGTCCCTAATTCTCTCCCCTAAAAGAAATCTCTAATTTTTCCCTAAGTAAGACATAGTCCTGTTCCCCCACTCTTCCCTTCCTCCTCAGCCCTACTCACGATACACAGTGATGCCAAGGCTTGTGTCCTTTTGGATCCCTGCACAAGAGAAGAAGCACTGCAGAACAGAATTTTCTGTGACGTCCTCCAGAAGAAACTCCTTCCACTGAGGTCCTTTGTCCACCTGGGTTTTCTTTAAGAAAGTCTCAATTCCACTGGGCCCGGGGTCTGGACAGGTAGTGCTGCAGTTGACCATTAGGGACTGTCCAAGCTTTACCAGGGCCTGATCTGGCCAAACAGAAACCTCAAATATCTCTTCAGCTGCCCCTGAAATGATCAACCACATATCCCAAAGACTTTGGTGAGGACCACATGAGCCAAATAAAATACAAAGCCAATTCTATTTGATGGTTAGAAATAGGAAACATACCCTGAAGAAAAAGTTACAAATTAGACAAGAAAAAGATCCTCAATGAACAAGTCAGAACCATGATTCCACCACCATTCATTCCCTCCACTCATCATATTTCTAGG
The DNA here is from genome assembly GCF_022355385.1 of Mustela nigripes. Lineage (NCBI taxonomy): Eukaryota > Metazoa > Chordata > Mammalia > Carnivora > Mustelidae > Mustela > Mustela nigripes. The sequence goes on from NC_081572.1 coordinate 14,509,180, forward strand.
GATCTTGATTTCTCCATTAGTGTCCCCTTGGAAACTAAGGAGTTCTTAAAATTGATGACCAGGAAACCATTCTCTCTTGGAGCTTCCAAATGTCTTGGAAGCTCCAGGATTGGCTGCTGAGGGCTCTCAAGCGGTTAAGAGGTACTGGAGAAAAGAGCTTTGTTACGTATACCTCAAAGCAGTGTCTCTTTGAAATTATGGTCTAAAGATTGCCTTCGCCAGAATCACCTGGGGTGCTTGTAACACTGCAGATTCTAGCTCTGCCTCTGACTGAATGACTAAGACCTTGTGAAAGTGGGACCTGGAAATAACGCAAGTGAACAGAACAAGCATTCCTGATGACCCATATGCACGCCAAATCAGGGGAACCACTAGCCTAAATATGACTCCTAGGGTCACTCATTTCCCATGGAACTTTTCACCTCTCCTCAAAATGAGACTATTCCTCTTTGCTTTGGTACTAAGGCAACAGATATTTTTAGACGCTTAAGAGTTTAGTCGGCCAGGGAAATCTCAGGTGCAATGAGACAGACATCAGGTAAATGTTAGATGCCTGACACAGGTGAAAGGGAGTCTCCTGAAAGTTTCCCCACAGATCCCCTTTAGCTACTCCATGTCCACCATCTGCTTCATCTCCCAAATACCAGTCCCTTCGACAAATACACAACTCATGTAGCAGTATCACCCACTAAAGCGCCAGTTCCTTTCTTGCCATCCAGAGAACTCACTTCTCACAAATGAGCTATGGGCCCTTTCCTATCAAGATCCTATTGTAGCTGTCCATGACACAAAAGGTGGCAACAATGAAGTAAAAATATTCTCAAGAGCAGGAAAACAGGACAGCCTTGGGGCAGCAGGGAACCAAGGAGAAAAGGCATATTTAAAGGATAGTTCTCTCTGGTGGTCTACTATCCTGTCCCTCAATTAGGGTTCCCCAATTATAAGCCAAAGAACCAACTATAGATTCTGTGTCCTAATGATCCCAAAATATGAACCTCTCCCTAGGGTTTGGACAAGTGAATACTCAATTTTCGCCCCACTCAGTACTTCTGAGCCTCTTTCTTATTGGTCAGCCACCTGCAGTCTGGCACATACTGACTAAAGAAATGTCCCAAATAGCCTCACCTGGGAAAGGGATCAAGGCCAGCAGGGCCCAGACACGAAATAGTAGCATTTCCATCCTTGTGAGAAGGGCCAAAAGCTGGAGAAAAAGGAGAAAACAATGCTGGAGAAAGTGACCAAAGGAAAGAAAAAGGATACAGAAAATCGTTTCTTTGATATTGTTAAAGGTCAGCCCCTTTCCCAAAACCTTGCATAGTCTGGAGAAATTGTAGCAAGATTAACAGTGGTGTGGTGTGGGTTTACTAAAAAGGACGTAGGAAAATAATAGAGGACATTAGATTTAGTGAGACTCCTGTATAAGTCTGTATTGCATTTATCTGTTCATGTATTTGCCTCCATCTATTTGAGTCAACAGAAGGCTGGTAGTATGAAAATAAAAAAATGAAGTTTGGAGAGTTGAGATCAGCCAATGTGTATATCTAGCACTGCCCAGTGGAAAGTAACCCTGAATCTAGAAAACACAGTCCCTAGAATCCCGTTCTCTGATGTAAGGGAGAAATGTTTCAACAAAGCTCTCTCCTCATGATCTCTATGAAATATCCCTCAAGATAAACCACCTCTTTCTGATCTGCCTCCACGTTTACCAAGCAACCATTGGATTACGACTATGGCTAAGTATAAAGTGTCCACTTCTCTTTTCTCCACCAATCTATACCAAGTTTTTCTTCTTTCAAAACCCCATTCAAGCTAATTTTTTCTAAGAAACATTCCTAACCCTGTCCCACTTCACAGTCCCTTACTTATTACACATTGTACCTCACTTTATGCCAAACATGATTTCTGAAGCTATGTATATTAAAATGTAATTCACTCTAGTGAATTATTTTTAATGATGAAATTATTACAATGCTGGAAATTCCCTGAGGATGAGAGACTATATTTATCTTGCATATTTAGCACCTAGCACAGTGACTAGCATGTTACAGGTATTCCATTAAATGAACAATTACCCTCTAATTCTGTATTGGAGTTTTCATGCATTGGGTTTTACATAAGTGTACCTTTACTTGTATGCTGGTCTGAAAGAGGCTGTTTTCTTGGGGGGGTCTTTTTTATACATGGATAAGATAACAGGCATATCAAAATTTATAATCCCAAGTGATTGTTACTCTTCAAATACTTTGGGAAACAATACATTACTCCAATAATGACACCATTATTAAAAACTTTTTAGAAGTGATTTAGAACTGGCTTTTAAGCTACAAAAGGTATATCAGTCTTTTTCTTAAACTATTTTTTTAATATTTTATTTGTTTATTTGACAGACAGAGATCACAATTAGGCAGAGAGGCAGTCAGAGAGAGAGAGGAGGAAGCAGGCTCCCTGCTGAGCAGAGAGCCTGATGTGGGGCTCAATCCCAGGACTCTGGGATCATGACCTGAGCCAAAGGCAGAGGCTTTAACCTACTGAGCCACCCAGGCACCCCTTCTTAAACTATTTTATTACTCTTTGAGCAAAAATGATGACTCAGACACCTTATTCACCAGATTTAGCTCTGAGTCTCTTTCCAAGGAGGATCTTTTATTACTGAAGATACTCAAACGTTACCCCAGACTGAAGTTCTAAGAGTTTTCAGTAAATGACAGCTCTTTTTGAAAAAGTATAAAAGCCCTGAGTGGAATTGCTTATGTTCATACATTACTTCAGCAGACACTTACTGAGCATCTACAGTATTCCAGGCTTTTAGGAAGGTGCTGAAGTTACCAAGATTTATCCAACAACAACAGGAATTCCTGGAATTTACTAAGAAAAACAAATACAAATGAAAATAACATAATGTCAAGTGTTATTATAAAAATTCAGGGGGGGAGAGTAAAATGAGAATTAAATGACTTGATTTAAGCCAAGTGTTTAGCCCCATTCCTGCTAAGATTTCAGTAAGGTAGTGATGATGCTCACTGTGTCACTGTTGCTGATGCTGCCAGTAATAAACAAATTGACCAAGAAGCACTGAGGAGGAAACCATTACTTCTCCCTGAAGGAGTTGAGGTTTCTCAGAGACACCTACTTTGAACTGGGTTTTCTAAACTGGAAGTTTACTAAGGAATGAAGTGATAAAGTGAAGAGGTCAGGACAGACTTGCCTGAGAAAAGTCAAGTTCGATATGGGTAGAGGGTAAGAAATGGGGGATAAAGTTAAAGAAGTAGGTTTACAGTTGAGTAGGCAGGTAGGAATTTACAGAACTTTTAAAGCATGGGAGTGAGGTGATCAGCTTTATTTTTCAAGATGACAACACTGGCAGGGTGTGGAAAAAGGAAAGATGAAGAGAAGATTGATGGCCGGGAGATCTTCGGGACTACAGCAGTAATCCAAGTAATCCGAACCAGTAATCCATAAAGTGAGGTACCATTCAAGAGATGTGAGAGGGCCTGAAGGCAGTGGTGGCTGCAAAATTTCTATACATATAAGATGGTTAGGGGGTCTCAGTTTGGTTGGAAATAGAGGCTAGAGGTTTGTGTTTTACATAGTACACATACTGGTTTTACTTAAAGTGTATCTTACAGATCAATAAAAATATCCTAAATATTTTTTCACATATTTAGAAAATATCAATTATTCACATCTAGTATTTTGAAAGTGGCATGGAAAGGGCAGAAGAAAACGGCATTTCCACTGTTGGAAGGAGACATATAACATTCACTCAACTATATAATTTAGGGGCACCAGGGTGGCTCAGTGGCTTAAAGCCTCTGCCTTTGGCTCGGATCATGATCTCAGCGTCCTGGGATCGAGCCCCACATCCGGCTCTCTGCTTGGTGGGGAGCCTGCTTCCTCCTCCCTCTCTCTGCCTGCCTCTCTGCCTACTTGTGATCTCTGTCAAATAAATAAAATCTTAAAAAAATTATATAATTAAAAAGAAATACCAGTCACATTCACTTGACACTGTACAATTCCTATCAACTCTTCAATTTCTTGAGGTAAAATGTTCTCTTCCTAACACCCACTCTAAGGTAGGCAACTCACTACTGATCTATATCTCACTTCAATGACTCTTTCTCAATCACATGTTGTCTATACCATTTAATATTTAGTAACCACAGACTATGTGCCAGGCACGACACTGAGTGGTTTACTTTAGTTATCTCATAGCAGTCCTATGATTATTGTCAATTTTATAGACGAAGAGATGGAAGCTAAGAGAGGTAAAGTAAGTTACACCAAGTCAGGCAACTAATTAAGAGGGCACCTGGGTGGCTCAGTGGGTTGGGCCTCTGCCTTCGGCTCAGGTCATGGTCTCAGGGTCCTAGGATCAAGCCCCACACTGGGCTCTCTGCTCAGTGGGGAGCCTGCTTCCCTCTCTCTGTCTACCTGTGACCTCTCTGTGTCTAGTAAATGAAAAATTAAAAAAAAAAAAAAAAGTAAAACCAGGATTCAAACCGAGGCATCCTGACTACAGGGCAATGCTAACTATTTCACTGTTTTTCTCTGTTCAGTGAATTTAGATTATCTATGCTTTGATGGGGTCACAGTGCCCCAAACAATTCTGCATAGAGGTTAATCCAAGAGCTCCTTCTATTTCAGTCATCTCTCCTTCCCTTGCTGATGTTACCTTTCTCTGCAAGCCCAGTCTTGCTGTGAATGAATCTCATGGGTTATATTCTGCTCCTAGAGCCTTAGATAAAAAAGACTAATCCTTTGATGGTTACGAGCCAGGCTAGCTGGTTTTACTCTTGTGGTTGTTACTAGCATAGCCATATAGATATAAGAAAATGGCGGGGGGGGGGGGGGGGGCGCGATTCTTTTTGTTTTATTACTCCTACACGGACCATAACTTTGTTTTGTGTTGTTTCAAGTGTTCTTGCGGTATCCCCACAGCTCTACAATTTCATCCTTATTTTCACATGGCATGTTATCAGGTACTGAAACGTGCCTTTTTATATTCACTCACTTAAGAACAAAGAAAGCATTCCTAAGGGGTAGTGATATTTAAATATTTTTAAAATTCCTTCGGCTTGCTCTGTAGATGATAGCCCCAAATTCAGGGATTAACGTGTCTGAAATCCTAGACCTATAATCCAGCCACTAAAGGGTTGCAGGGAGAGCGCAGGCAGTTGAGGGGAGGGCCACAAACCCTGATCTACCGCTGGGATTGCGCTGTAGCCGACCTGGACTTCCAGTCCAAGTCTGGGGCTCTTCCAGCATTTCTTGCAGTATCTGGTACAGACTTGAGCCCCACCCTCCCCTGTGCTGTCTTTTCTCTCGAATTCCCCGGAATTGGCTTCCTGCTCTGGGGATACCCCCTCCCGCCCGTTCACGAGACCTTCGCGAGGGGGGCTGAGCACCACCACCCTGCCTGCCTCCCACCTTCAGTGCCCAGGCCGCCCTCCCCACCCCCCCTCTGCCGCTCTCACTCTCTTCTCGGGTCTGCTCATCTACCTCCCCCACCCGGATGTTCGCCACCCTCCCAGGGCACCTCCAGCTGGGACGGACAGAAGGACGAAGCGGCTACAGCAGTTGTAAATACTGGAGGGGGGGGGGCTGAGCCCAGCGCTGGACACGGCGCGAGGCCCGCTCCTGCTCGGACCGAGCCTCGTGTCACGTGTGCACACAGTGTGGCTCTCACACGCTTGGCCCGACAGGCCCGGAAGGCCTTTAAAGGAAGACGATATTTAAAACATGAAAGACACGCGGAATAAAAAACCCTGAGCCAGTGCTCCTCCAGGGTTTCAGGCCCGCTAACCGTGTGAGGAAGCGAAGCCCGCCACGCGAGGTCAGACCTCCGCACACTTGACGGAAAAGCCGGGAGGAGACACAGGCACGAACCGAAGCACACAAAGCTAGACGTAAATCCTCACTGAGGGCCGCTCCTCGCTGCTCGGGTCACTCCTCAAGGGGGGCTCGACCGCCTCGCCTGCTCCGCTGCGTCGCCTGCACGGGCCTCAGAAACCCGCCACGCGCTCAGACCGTTTGGAAGGCACGGCCAGGAGGGGGCGCGCGACGGAGCGCCTGGCGGGAGGATTTCCTGATCTGCCCAGAAACTCGTGACGTCTGCGGAGCAGCTTAGCAAGGGTTGGCCGAGACGAGTGGGGCGGGCCAGGAAGCTAAAACCACAGGAGGGGGTTGCGGGGAAGATACGGGTAGAGAAGCCTGTATCTTGCTTGGTAAGAGAGCGCATTTTTGACCCAAAATAATAGCTACTCAGTGAAACAAAGTGAAAACGAAAGAGGAGGGATTGTTGTAGCATGTAATGGCACTATAAGGAAAACAAAGCGTTGTGCGCCCCTGGGCCTGTTCGTCAAGTGGCACGGCCTGAACACGTGACGCGCCGCGCGCGGGAAAGCGCTGCGAGCAGCCGCGTTCCCGCCGCCGGCCACTCAGCTTCTTTGGCGTCGCGTCTCGGCGCCTCAGTGGCTCGAAAATCTAGCGGGCGTTACTGCGGGCTCTTCGTGGGTGACCTGGAAAATGGGTTCTTTTTGCCAATACCCAAGAAGATCTTTTTGTGCCCCGCCCCTCCCGTTTCTCCACATAACAAATAACACTCTTGAGTGAATGAGCATTCCCCCTCACCCCCCACTCCCCGCCGAGGAGCTATCAATAAGCCATCGAAATCGGGGTGAGTAAATCCTGGGTTGCATCTCTCCCCCGAGACCCTTTTCCTCCACTTCTCGTGCCAGACGTCTTCCGAGGCTCATTTCTCAAGAACACTGGCCGGCGTCTGAATTGGGCCATTCTCGGGGGCATCCTGCGGTGTCGCTCTCCGGTGTCGCTCTCCGTCAGGCTTGTCCGACCGTGAGCCATGCACTGAGTTCCTTAGTGCAGTGAACTTTGAGGATTTGGGAGTGTGTTTGGCAGGGGCCAATTACGACGCGCACTCCCTGTCTCATTTGCCGTAATTCCTTTGAGGGAGGCGCTACTACTAACTTCATTTTATGGAGGAAGGCTGATTCCTTTGAGATTAGGAGCGGCTTCTTGTCCAAGAAGGGCGGCTGCCTTTCGTGTACCCTAGTTGTACCAATGCCTTGCCTCCTTCCATACTGAAAATTGAAGGAGAATGTCACGAGGAATACAGGCTTTGGGGGCAGACAAACCTGTCAATGAATTCCACTTCTGTGTCTTATTGGCTTTGGGACTATGGGAAAATTTATATAACCTCTAGTTCCTCTTCTGTCAAAAGGAATGACATTTGGTTTATGGATATGAAAATGCCTACCATGATTTTTGACACGAAGTAGGTGTTCAATAAATGGTAGTCTGTTTTCTGCAATCACAGGAAGACCTTTCCTGACTACCCCCCCCCCCCCAAAACTGTCAGGGTTTATTCGAGGCTAGTTTGTAAGACCTATCATAGTCACCCCTTCCAGCTATCCTCATTTCTCTTTTATGGCTTTGAATGGGTTTTGTTCATTCATGGTAAATATTTCTGCAGAGTGCTACCAAATCAACATTCTATTCATCCCTTGCTAGAAACCACAGTCTCTGCACTAGCAGGATTTTTTTTTCAGCTGCTTATTTTTATAAGGTCCTTTTGAATGTCGTATTCTATTTTGTTGTATGCTTATATTTTTATTGTCCTTACGCTAATTCTTCAGGGGGCATTGTCAAACTTAACTTTCATTTCTTCAATTAAAATCTTAAATTTTAATATTTTAAGGCTGTAATATAGTCCCATCTAATAAGGTGTATCGTATAAAAATGGTTCTTAAAAATTATGGTACTTTTATAAATTGGTCCATAGTGAATTGAATTTTGGCAAGTGGGCTTGCTGCCTTTGACCCATTTCTTTGTGTGAATGGTACTTTCCTAGGGAAGTAGATAAATCATTCCTTCAAGTGGATAATTGCTTTGGCTGGGGGAATGGGTTATAGAAGCAATCGGTTTAAATCTGTCAAAAGCAGGGGCACAGCTAGAGGGATGTCCTCTTCTGAAGTGGCATTTCCCTTTTAACTACTTTACTTTGTTTCTGGGCTCCCCAAATCTGCTGCTTCACTGATCCTTTAAGACTTTTCTCCTTTGTTTGTTTGTTTGTTTTTAAATTCCTGGGGCTGTCAATGCCTGGCCCATAGACACACTGTTTATAGACGCTCCATGGTTGGTTAGGGTCAGTACAGTCTTCACCAGAATTAGAAGAACATAAAATTAAAGGTTAAAATCAGGAGTTAGTATTAAGTGAATCAACCTTGGCCAGCCCATCACAGTCAAGGTGAGGATAAGATCTGGGCTAAGGAGTAAACAAAGAAAAATTCAAGAATCCAGGTAAAAGGTCACACATCAATAAAGTTTAAGAAAGCAAGAGCATAAAGCTTGAAAAAGATTTGGGTGCCAAAGTTAACTGTTACAGCTAAGCTGGTTTTAACCTTCTGCCCTGATGGGTGAGTCCTAATCAGGACTGACTTGGAACAGTTCTTGGTGGGGAAGCGGAGGTAACTTTTTATCAGAGCTATTTCCTGAACAAGCATTGTTTCTGCTCTGTCCTTGTCCTCCTAGAATTCACACTGGAGGGGTGTGTGACTAGAGACAGAGTCCTAAACAAAAGCCACAGCACAGTATGGTGATGACTCTTAAATTTAGACTGAGGATTATGGAAAACAGAAAATAAATTGATGATGGCACTTGGAAGGTGGGGATAGATAGTCATGGAAAATTCCAGAGGCAGTGGCATTTGAGTTGGCCTTGAAGAATAAACAGACACTTGCTTACAAGAGAACTGGGGAGGAACACTTACTCTTTTAATCAATATGAATTGAGTACTTAATTTGTGCCAGGACTATTATTCTAGGTAGTGGGGACACAGCAACAAATAAAGCTCCAGCCTTGGAGGATCTTACATTCTAGTGATGTCATAGGCAGAAGAATCACAGCATGTAATAGCTTGGTGTGTTCAGGGAAGGGTGAATTCAGTTGGGATGTTGGTGGAAAATAAAGCTAGAGGGGTAGAAGGAAGATAGAGTAAGAGGCAATTGTGCCATGCGGAAAAGTTTACTCTTGTGCAAGCCCTTGCCTTTTCAGCATTTTAGAGCTATGGAAACCTTTCCACCAAAGAACCTTGCAAGGTCACCATATAAATAAAACAATAAAACCAGAATTCCTTGTTGAAGTAGGGATGAGATGCAGGGTAGGGTGGGAGAGATCTCTCCATGCTGCCCTCCCTTCTCACTCTCAGGTCATCACGGAAGCTCTGAGAAACCAAAAGGACCACAGTGGGTTTAAAGCCCACTGCTGAGCATAATGGGGGGCACACAAATACATGAAAATGGAGAGATGGGATCATATTTACTGCCTTGGGATAAAAATGCCAGGAAGGATAGGGGTAGGGTGGCTTATTAGCGGAGAAACTAGTTGGGGTGGATTATGGAAGGAGGAGATGTTAACGACCTGACCTATGGCAGGTAGGATAGATCCAAAAAAGATTAAGGAGGTAAAGGCAATAGAACTCAAAGACTAAGACTGAGGGGGAACAAGAGTTGGAGGAGTGAAAGATCATTTTAAGACCACAGAATGGAGGTCCTTAAGGCTTTCTCTGTTCTATTCATCTCTCATTTTTTAAAAAAAGATTTTATTTATTTGACAGACAGAGATCACAAGTGGGCCAAGAGGCAGGCAGGGGGTGGGGGTAAGCAGGCTCCCTGCCGAGCAGAGAGCCTGACGTGGGGCTGGATCCCAGGACCCTGAGATCACAACCCAAGCCGAAGGCAGAGGCTTTGACCCACTGAGCCACCCAGGCTCCCCTATTCACCTCTTTGATTGCAGGTGTCCTGGGCACCTGGTTGGGTCATTCCATCTTTGGCTTTCATCTGCTTACAAGACCAATTTGAAATGTCTCAGCAAGGCAGGGTTGGCCCTTCACCATGTCCTCATGCCCTAAGTCAGGATCGATAGAGGAGAGGAGACGGGGAGGGAGGACAATGAGACCTTGATTTTGGAAAGATGGGTTTAAATGACCTGTGGAGCATCCAGCAGTGAACTGGAAATATGGATCTAAACCTTAGAAGAGAGGTGGTAATTGGAGTTAGAGGTGTAGGCTCATCCTCATCAGAAAGTAGACAGTAATTGACAGGATGGGAATAGATAAGTATGTCTGAGTAGGTCACTTGTATACCTAAAAGAGCTAAAGATAGAACCCCAGAGGACAAGCACATTTTGGGACCCAGTGGAGAACCTTGCCTTAGCTTTCCTCTGCCTTAGTGGTCTGTTTTTCAGTTATACTGGTGGCTCTGAGTCCAAGTTCAAGAGCCAGGAGGTCACCTCTGAGAAGGTTTGGAAAGTGTCCAAGAAGACTCAGACCACAGTGCCACCCGGGTCCCTGAATGTGCTATAAACCTGTACCTTGCATGGTAGAGAACAGCTATTAGCATCATGCCCTAAACCTTGGCTCCAGAGATTTCAGGGGTGTCACCTATAGACCTGAAGCTCACCTCTTAAATCCTGAATCCTTGAATCTACTCCCACTACTGGAAGACACTATTCTTAAGTGTTACCTGCTAAACTGTATTGACTGTGGAAATCGTGTATCGAGAACTGTGACTGTGTTGTGCACATAGAGGAGGAGCTTTTGTACACTTGATGATCCAGCAAAATCAATTCTGATGCTCTTCACCTTGTACTGTTTCATGCCTTTGAGCCTTATTCTGTTTTTTTTGTCTAACTCCTGCATAGCCTTTTTTGCATAACATCCTCTAAGAAGTCTTCACTAATCCCTTTCCTTCCTTAAAGGCCCCTCCTCTGTTTCCCCTTGGTACTTTATGGATATCTTTATCTTAGCAATTGTCCCATGGAGAAAGGATCTATTTCTGCATTTATCTTTACTAGAGGATGTCAGGGACTGACACGTAGAAGCTGCTCAGTAAGTGCTTCTCAAATGGTGAAGACAGCAGCTGCGGCTTTGCGGTGCACAACTTCTGCTGCTCTGACTGGGCGGGGCCCCAGGCTGGTCTCACCACCACACACCCATGGGGAAGATGGATGCTTTGACTGCTTAGGGTTCCACCTAGGAGAGGCTCCTGGCACTGCCCTAGCAGTGTTGCCATTTTGGTGAACGTTCCCTACCATGACCTATCCACATTGCTGCTTCTGAAATTCGAGCCTCCAGAGGGCTATCATACTGAGGAGTGATCCTTTGCTGGCCTGCTCTAGGGGAAGTACTGGGCCATCTTGCTCCAAGGGCCTTTCTTCTAGGAACTCTTTGGGAGCTGTTTTGCCCACCAAAGAGCTGGGGGAGGAAGTACAGTGCCCACACTGGGAATTTTCCCTTAAGCTCAGGCTTATTAAATACTTTTTAAATACTTTAATAAATTAAATACTTTAGTTCCATTAAGTCTCTGAGTGTTTGTAGATGCCATAGGGTCAGAGGTTATAGGAAAGTCCCTCTTCTGAAACCACAGAATGTTTCAGAAATTCTGACAAGTGGTCAGTGAGTAGAGTAAATATCAAGGGAAGAAGAGAGAAAGAGAAAAAGACGTTCTAAGTCAAGGGGAAAAGGCACGGGAATGCTGCCTCTGTGACTGCAAGTTCTGTAGTTGGCTACATTATCGGGTCCTATTTCTGTGGCAGTGGGAATGGCCGCCCCTCCCACCTCTTTTGATTCTTGAGCATTAACTCAGTGTTCTTTACAAGGTCTTGAATTGTCCCTTGTGATACATCAAATCCCATTTGCCTGTTGGGTGACCGCCAGTGGTATCTCCTTCAAAGCAAAATGCTCCAGAAAACCTTTTTTTTTTTTCTTTTTAAGATTTTATTTATTTTATTGGGGTGGGGGGAGGAGGGACAGAGGCAGAGGGAGAGACTTTCAAGCAGACTCCCAGCTGAGTGCAGAGCCTGAAGCAGAGCTCTATGCCATGAGCCTGAGATCATGACCTGAGCAGAAACCAAGAGTCAGAGGCCCAACCAACAGAGCCACCTGGGTGCCCCTCTAGTAGGAAACTTTCTTAATTAATCCGTTTCTGCCAGTCAACCTCCTTTTCTCTGGGTCCCCACAGAATTTGCTTCTCAGTTTGAAAGCTTTCTTGCAAGTAATAACAGACCAGAGGTAATAACAGAAGTAACAGCAGTGAACAAGTCATATATGGTAGTTAAGTGCCTGGATTATGGATTCCAGAACCAGATCAGGACCAGGTTTGAATCCTGGCACCATCACAGTGAGAGGGGAAGTAACTGAATCTCTCTGCCTTGATTTCTAAAATAGAAGTAAAATTAGTATTTACCTCATATGCATTGTGAAGGATAAAAAAGGTAATATGTATGTAAACACTTAATAATAAGTGTTAGTTCTTCTTGGCTTATTTTTATCCCTTAGATAGCCCTATTCCCCCCCCTAACACCTTGAGGTTATTTTATCATAGTAACTAACTCAATGTTGATATTTTATTTATCATTCTCTCTCACTACACTTAAAGATCATTCACTTATTTAAACACATTTATTATGTTGTGACAATGATTGAGTGACACAACATATACCCTAAATAATTGAAAACAGGTACTCAAACACACGTACGCACACATTCACAGCAGCACTCCTTACAATAACTGAGGAGAACAACCTAAATGTCTGTCAACAGATAAATGCATAAACGAATTATGGCATATACACACAATGGAATATTATTCAGCCATAAAAAAGAAGTTAAGTAGTGGCACATGTTACAACACACATAGACCTTGAAAACATCATGCTGATTGAAAAAAGCCAGACACAGAAGTGACATGTTATGGGGCACCTGGGTGGCTCAGTTGTTAGGCGTCTGGCTTTGACTCAGGTTATGATCCCAGGGTCCTGGGATCGAGCCCTGAGTCGGGCTCCCTGCTCAACGGGAAGCTTGCGCCTCCCTCTCCCACTCCCCCTGCTTGTGTTCCCCCTCTCTGTGTCTCTCTCTGTCAAATAAATAAATAAAACTTTAAAAAGAAAGTTACATGTTATATTATTACATTTATACGAAATAATCAGAATAGGTAAATCCAGAAAGACAATGCAGATTTGTGGGTACCAGGGGGTAGGAGAAGGGTTGAATGAGAAGCAATTGCTTAGCAGGTATGGAATTTTCTTTAGGAGTGATGAAATGTTTTAGAACTAGGTAGAGATGGTGGTTGTACAATACTGTGAATGTACTAAATGCCAATGAATTGTTTGCTTTAAAATGCTTATTTCTCCACTATGTGAATCTCACTGCAATTAAAAAAAATAAAAATAAAAAGAGAAAGAGTTCCTGCTTTAATAGAATTTGTATTTTAGCAAAGGAGCCAGATCAGACAGTAAACCAGTTCATATAAACAAGCAATTTTATATTGTGATAATCACTAGGTGGGAAATAAAGTCAGGGGAGATGGTGGAAAAGCTAAGGAAAAGCTGGAAGTAGAGAGGCTCTCAGGTCGGAAGGGGCTTAGCAGTTTCAGAAATTGCCAGGAGACTGGCAATTTGGCCTGGACTGACTCTTAGAGAACTAGAGGCAGTGATTTTAAAACGAGCCCAAGGAGATAAGCAGAAGCCTCGTCCTGCAGAAACTTACATGTCATGAGAGGGAGTGTGGTATTCACTCTAAGAGCAATGGGAAGCTGGGGAGGGATTTAAGCAAGGGATAAAGAGGAACTGAATTACATTTAACTGTTTTATCTTCTTTTTAAATGCATTTGTGAGCTTGTCTTTTTCCTAGAGGAAAGTATCTCTACAAGGGAGGTTGTATCAGAGTTACCTAGGGAGCTTCTTCTGTTATGTTTTTAAATTTTAAGTCTAGTATAATTAACATACAGTGTTACATTAGTTTCAGGTGTACAATACTGGAGGGCTTATTCATAAACTATAACTGGAAGCCTTGTATTTTGTATGTGTGTGTTGTGCAGGGGAATAGCTGGCAGGGATATTTTGAAATAGCTCCCCAGGGGATTTGCCCCTACTACTTCCTCTACAGCCCTAGAGTTGCTCTAGGATCTTGAATGGCTTGAAATGGATATTAATTGCATTATTATGAATTCTTTACCCACTTTTCATGGGTAGGAAGGGGCCCTGGTTCAATGACTGTAATAATTCCAGTGGCCTGCTCTCAAACTGGCAGGTAGCCCACTTTTAGGCAGAAAGAGGAAAGTGAGCTCCGTGAAGACCAAGAGGCAAGAAAGCAGTGGCAAGGCAGGGCTCATCACTGTTGGAAAGATACCAGGAAGTACAGTGGAGCAGAACTGATTTCTAAAAAGGGCTGGAGGACTATACTATACTATAAACAGGATCTGGGGTGCTATGATGCAAGACTTGGTTAGGGATGAAAACAAAGCAGAGGAATTTATAGTGAAAATCAATCTTGGCTACTCAAAATTATTGTCTGAGTAGCAACAACATAGCTTTGGAGCTCTAGAAGCAATTGTACTACTAGGTATTTAACTTAAGGATACAAAAATAGTGATTAGAAGGGGTACATGCACCCCAATGTTTATAGCAGCAATGTCCACAACTGCCAAAATATGGAAAGAGCCTAGATGTCCATCAAGGGATGAATGGATAAAGAAAATGTTAAAATATATATGATATATATCTCATACAGAATATTACTCAGCCATCAAAAAGAGTGAACTCTTGCCATTTGCAAGGATGTGGATGGAACCAGTCTAAAGTGTATTATGCTAAGTGAAGTAAGTCAGAGAAAGTCAAATACCATATGATTTCACTCATGTGAAATTTAAGAAACAAAGCAGATGAACACAGGGGGAGGGAAGGAAAAATAGGATGAAAATAGAGGCAAACCATAAAAGACTCTTAACTCTAGGGAACCAACTGAGGATTGCTGGAGGGGTGTCGGGGGATGGGGTAGTTGGGTGATGGGCATTAAGGAGGGCACTTGATATAAGGAGCACTGGGTGTTATAAGCAACTGATGAATCATTAATCTCTACCCTGAACCTTGTAATACACTATGTATTGACTAACTTTATATAAATAAAAGAAATGCAGAAGCTTAAGCCCTGCTTAAGCCCAGACCCCAGACCTACTGAATCATAGTCTGCATTTTAAGTAAGAGCCCCAGATGTTTCTTATACTCTTTAAAGTTTAAGAAGCACTGGTCTGATGGCGAGAAAACGCCAGATGACCAGAATGTAGGCTCTGACACACCTGAAACACTTTATTTTGAATACCATATGATACAGGACAGTGGTTTCTGAAAAGGTATTGAATTTTTTTCAATTAAGTACTATAAATCCTGGAGAAAGACCTTACTTAACTGCAGGGAGATTTCTCATAATGCAGAATTCCTCCCCCTGGAAACATTTCCTGTGGAGGAAAAAAAGTACTAGGCTTCCTTAAAGTGAGGCAGAGCCACTTTAAAAATATGCGATAAGAACTCGGCGCTTGGCCAAGTCCGCCCTTCACACAGCTGGATCGGGTCTGGGGCAGCTGATGTTCCTTGGCAGCTCTGAGCTGCTACGACGATGAGCTTTTAAACAAAGTCAAGTTGGCGGCTCTTCCTCCTCAGGGAGCTGAGTCTTTAATGCTGAAAAATGTAGAAAGGAGACTTAAGAAAACTATTTTCACAGAGCTAAGCGGGAGCCTCCGGGAGTTGGCTACAACGGGGAGAGGTCAAGAACCCGTTCACTGCTGAAGCCCTACGTGACCTTCAACCTCTGACCCCGCGCCTTGCACAGCGTTTCCTGCGCCGCTTTCCGCCCCCGCCCCTCCGGCCGAGGGCTGGGCCACGGGGTGTGGGCGTGGCTCTAGGGCTGGCTGTTAGGGGCGGGGCCTGTTAGGGGCGGGTCTCGCGAGGGGCGGGATTTGAGGAGGCATCCCGGCATTGGACTGCTGGTTCTAGGCGGGGCCTAGCGCTGGGCTTGTTTGGGCGGGGCTGGGGGTTAGTTGCCGCCTCCGGGTAACTGGGCCCTGGCAGCAAACCTCCGGAGGCCGCGGGCGGCAGGCGGGCCGGCGATAGATCCCGGATCCGGAATTCCCCGGGCAGGACCGGAATCAGGATCGGCCCTGCCCCAAACCGAGTCTGCGAGGAACTCGAGAACTTGGATTGGGAAATCCCGGAACCCGGATCAACAAACCCCAGAACCCGGAATTTAGATCGGAAAGTCCCGGAGCACGGATCGCGGAGCGGACTCGACACGGAGTCCGGAGCCCGGATCGCGACAGCGCCGGACGGGACGGAGCGATGTCGGGCCGTGGCGCGGGCGGGTTCCCGCTGCCTCCGCTGAGTCCTGGTGGCGGCGCCGTTGCCGCGGCCCTGGGAGCGCCGCCTCCGCCAGCGGGACCCGGCATGCTGCCCGGACCGGCGCTCAGGGGGCCAGGGCCGGCCGGAGGCGTGGGGGGCCCCGGGGCCGCCGCCTTCCGCCCCATGGGCCCCGCGGGCCCCGCGGCGCAGTACCAGGTGAGCCGCGTGGATGGGCGGGCGGCCCCGCGAGCACGCCCGGGGCTGCGGGCGATGGGGGGCCTCGAGTGAGGGCCCCGGGGCGGCCGCCTTGGCACAGGGCACAGGGGCCCAGCGTGCGGAGTGCGCGGGACTTGGTGGAGGGCAAGACCGGGTGGTGGGGCAGTTGGGGGAGAGGGTAAGAGCGACCCTGGGATGGAGGGAGGCTCTGGAGGCTTTCTTAGAACAGGGATTCTGAGTAACTGAGAGATGGAGGAATCGGAGCCAGTGAGCTGTGAGCGAGTGGGCTGAGAAGTCTAGTGTAGATCTAGTGTAGTCTGGTATAGTTTTTAGGGTAGGGGGATCAGGGAAGTGCTGAGAAAGTTTTGCAAAAGGGCCCTCACTGAGAAACAAGGGTTACCCTGCATTGGCCTTGGTCCCACTCCAAGTCTGCGCTGTTTTTTTTCTAGTTGGGAACTGGCAGAGCTCTAGCGTGTCTGAGATGGCTCCCAGCTGCCGAGGAGGAGGAAGAAGGGCCTGGCTTCCCACGGCTTGGGAGATCGAGCCTAGAGCAGGGGGATCTCAGCTTGTGCCAGGCAGGGTCTTCTCCAGGTCAGGACCCTGGCGCAGGATGGCTCTGGGTTTGAGTAGAGGTGGTGGCCGCCAGGCCTGAGGCGGAAAGCCCAGCCCACTCTGGGCAAACTCTCTTTTTGGCTCTCTGCTGGTGTCCTAGTGTCCAGGAGTAGATTGGTCTGCAGGAGCGGAGAGGCTTCACCGAGTCCTGCTGGTCTAGGGCTGGAGGAGCCTGGGAGAGTTGCTTCAAAGAGTTCTGACCCCTTTGGAGTTTGGCTTAAAGAGAGAACTTCTCAGGTTGCAGCTTCAAAGGCCATTGAGAGACAGAGACTCTATCCTTAGGGCTTGACCCTGCTGGGGGAGCTCCTCAGTCGTTTCTCACCCCACCCCCCTCCAGTGCGATGTTTCTGGTTGCTCCAGAATGCTTGGGAATGGTCCCCATCCCTTTTCCCACTCTCTCTCCACCTTTATTTCATCTTTAGGTTCTAACAACGCCATAGCCCACGCAACCCATGTGCCCCAGCATGTGGCACTGGCTTCTTCGCTCATCTCCCAGGGAGGTTGGGGCTTGCTCTGCTCCCACCTCATGTCTCCAGGTAGCGGCTGCACAGTGGATCCTCACAGAAGAGGGTGTGCATATCTGCCCCCCCCCCCCCCCGCCGGAGCTCTGATCCCTCACTTTCTAAAGAGATGCTTAACTGGGGACAGTGATTGTCCCTTCTTGTTCCTCATTCTCCCTCCTCCCTGTAAAAACAAAAACAAAGCGTCTGGGTATTGACGGAGATAGACCTGGTCCCAACGACTCCATCTTTTCCATCCTGCTTTCCCATTTGGGGACTCATGGGTCCAAGGTGATGCTGAGGGGTCCCTGCATGAGTCATTCCAGCCCCTGGGCCAGGTGGCTGAGGACTGGCCTTGGAGACTCCCTGTGGGCCTTTGGCCTGAGATGGATCTAAGGAAGAAAGAGAAGCTTCTCCGGTGTCTTCTGCTCGAAACCCGTTGGCCATGTGGCCTGGGAAGAGCCCGTGGAGAGAACAGGTTGCACAGCCTTGTGTAGGGAGTGCTCTTGGGCCAGTGGCAAGGTCCAGACTGGGTGGCCCCAGGCTGCTAGGACCAAGGGGAAGACGCTGAGCCTCTGCTTCCACAGGCTTCCTATCCCACCAGCTTTCCTTTTCTTTTTAAGATTTTATTTATTTGAAAGAGAGCATGAGTGGGGGTGGTCGGGGGTGAGAAGCAGACTCCCCGCTGAGCAGGGAGCCTGACTTGGGGCTCAGTCCCAGGACCCTGGGATCAGGACCTGAGCCAAAAGCAGTCGCTTAACCGACTGAGCCCCTCAGGTGTTTTTGTCACCTCCTCCCCTCCTCTCCCAGGGAGGGGGGGGCAGTGGAGGTCCAAGGGGAGAGGGAGGACCCGGTTCACTCTGGCTGAGTTCGAGAAAGATGGTGCTTGGCCTCTTTGCAAGTCCAGCTGTGTGACTTCAGGAGATGGCGCTTGAGATCTGAGGAGCAAAGGGGTTCCTGTCGGGGCACATGAGCTAGAAAAGCCAGGGTTTCGGGGCCCAGTTGGGCAACTAGGGGAGCCCCTAGAAAGAAGGGAAGTGATGACCCGCCTCCCTCCACTTTGTGGTTCTAGCCATGTCCGTACTCAGCAGAGGAGCTTAAGGAAAACAAGAAATGAAAAAAACAAAACCCAAAGAAGCACAGATTGTTGGGTTCACTCCAGAGTTCAAAATATGTTCTACTCACGGAGGGCTGTGTTCTCTTCTCTCAGGCCCAGCCACCTGCCCCTGCTGTCGCGGGTGTGGAGGCAGAGGCCCACCTAGGGTGTGGGCTGGTGCGGGGCTGGGGGTGGGGGGACACTGTCGCACGCTTCCGAGGTTCAGGGCACTGAGCCAGGCCTGCCCAGTTCTGCTGCAGGCGGGGACCTTGGAGAGACCTGACGTGTGTGTGTGTGTGTGTGTGTGTGTGTGTGTGTGTTGTTTTGTTTTGGTGGTGGTTTTTTTTTTTTTTTTTTCCTCCTGGGTTTTTTTTATTTTGAAGAGGAGTTACTGGTGCTTCAAAGAGCAGGTGTGGAGCTTGGCAGGACTTTGTGAGCTGTGAGCAACCTTCCCCCGGGCCCCTGCTCTCTCTTGGGAGAAGCTGGGGGCCCTGGGCAAGCAGGAGGAGGGGGTAGCTCTGTGCCTGGGAAGTCGGGAGCCCATGTCTGGGAGGAGCCTATTCCAGGCCCTGTCTATGCCGCCTTGACTTGGGACTTCCTGCCACAGGAGCACCTGCCCAGGAGGGATGGGTGGTGCCCAGGAGGTTTTGTGAACGCCCTAGCGAGTAGCTTCCCACCCTAGTGAGTGGCTTCCCGGGGACCCAGCGGCCCGAGCTCGCTCTCCGCAGATCGCCAAGCTCCACTTGTTCCTCCCCTCCGGCTCAGGCTCGGGCTGGGGAAAATTCGGCCAGGATGTCTGGGGCCTGGGCTTACAGCTGTGGCCACACGGGGTTTTTTTTCTGTAATCTCCGGCCGTGGCTCATGAAGGCTGAGAAATAAAAAATGGGCTTTCAGCTTTCAACAGCCCAGACGAATCTTTTCCTGACGAGGAGAAATTGTGGCAGGACTCCTGAGGACCCAGAGTCCCCTCCATTTAACTCCGTTTGCACAGATGCTGGTCCCACTGCCGTCTCCTCTCCCCTGCCCTCCATCTCTGGTCAGGAGTCTGGCCCTCTGTGCTGAAAACAGAGGTTCAGGGCTAGATGAAAAAGTAGGGGAAGCATCTCATCTCCATGATACTGGGCCAGGGGTGGGGGGGATCCTCTGATTTGGTGCAAGTCCCCACCCAGCCTGGCTTGGTTGGGTGGTTGTGCTGGTTGCATAATCTGGGCCCTGGGGCCAGCCCTGAGAAGCTGCCAGGGACAGTGTGTGCAAGGCAGAGCTGCCAAACAGGCCTTGCAGGCAGCAGCTGTGGGGAGGGGGGCAAGGGGCCCGGGGAGCTCCCAGAAATGTTGGGGAACTGGACCTTGATGGGAAATCCTTCTGCAGGCTTCTACAGCAGCCGTTTCTGTCACCCAGATTCCTGGTGACCCTATGCCTGATCTTGTATCCGAGGATAATCTCATCTCTGTTCTCCAGTTTAGGACCGTGTGGGCTGAATTCAGGCTCAGTTTTGCCCAGCAGCCAGGTGGTACCTGGACCCCAGATAGAGGCTGGGTCCCGGCGGCTCTCCCAGAGGCCACCCAGGAGCCACAGCTTTCCTCTCGGGGTCTTCTGGCTTCAGGGTGGGCAGCAGGGCAGTAGGGAGGTGGAGAGAAGGGTCCAGGTCTGGGTTGTAAGGAGGGACCATATGGTGACCAGATGGTCTCCGGACTCTGCTGAGGCCACCCCCACCAGTCGGGACATGCTCCAAGCCATCCTGCTGGAATAGCTCACCTAGGGGGCCACTGCCTGATGGGCACGCCAGCCCCTTGGACCATCTTCCTCCCCTTGGTCACACTGCTGAGCTAGTGCTAGGAGATGGCTGTTGGGCTTTTGCCTACTACTGTCACACTGTACCTCTCCACCCGGCTGGGACCGGCCCCCACGCCGTGCTTTCCTGTTCCGTTGGATGGGAGTGCTTGGTGGGGCCACATGAGGCGATCAGGAGTGCCTCCTACCCCTCTGGTCCCAGGGAGCAGGGCATTGCCTGTGGGGCGGGGGCTAGAAGGTGGGGCTGGGCCCTGAGACACTCCCACAGGCCCTTCTGTCTCAGGCGGGCTCTCGTCCCACCCCCTGGGTTCCGGCAGGCCCCATTTGCTGGCACAGATGCCAGGGCGGGGGATGGGGGCAGAGCAGGTGTGGTTTATATTTCTCCTCTCAGGCACCTGCTCCCCTTTGTTCCTGGCCCTCCGCCCCGGGCTCTGTGGTGTGCTGCTTCGGGCCTGACCTGGCCCAGGAGAAGGATGGAGAGAATGGGTTACAGGCCCCATGGGGCCCTACCGCTGACCTATGCACCCCCATTGGCTTGCTTCCCCCAGCGGCCTGGTATGTCACCAGGGAGCCGGATGCCCATGGCTGGCTTGCAGGTGGGACCTCCCGCTGGATCTCCCTTCGGCACAGCTGCTGCACTTCGACCTGGGATGCCGCCCACCATGATGGACCCATTCCGCAAACGCCTGCTTGTGCCCCAGGCCCAGCCCCCAATGCCTGCCCAGCGCCGGGGGTAAGACCATCCCATTTCTCCTCCCTCCTCCCGGCTCAGCTACAGTGGTGACAGAGAGTCCTAAGAGCTCTGATCTGCCTGATGGGCACACCATCAGGCATGAAGTTGGGGAGGAAGACTCCTGGCTCTTCTTGGGGAGAGTCCTACCTAGGGGCTGGAGGGGTGGGTGTGGGGGAGGTGTGTTTGGATCACTGATGTCGTGAGTTTTTGTCCTCCCTAGGTTGAAGAGGAGGAAGATGGCAGATAAGGTTCTACCTCAGCGAGTGAGTATGTTGGGCAGGGGCCCAGGAAGCCTGCGCAGTAGCTGGTGGACTGTGGGTGCAACCGGGCTCCCCCAGTCCTGGGGTGGAGGGACAAGGAGCCAGAGATGCAGCAGAAACAAGTTGAATTCCTCCCTTCCTCCAGATTCGGGAGCTTGTCCCAGAGTCTCAGGCGTACATGGATCTCTTGGCTTTTGAGCGGAAGCTGGACCAGACCATTGCCCGAAAGCGGATGGAGATCCAAGAGGCCATCAAAAAGCCTCTGACGGTGTGTGTGCAGCCCTGGCCAGCCCTGGGCTTTCCCAGACTTCTCTGTGTCTCCTTGGTCTTGTTTTCCGGGGGCCAAGCACGGGGCTGCGATTTCTCAACGCTGCTGGCCGCAGCCCATTAGTGGAGCATGAACTCAGTTTAACATGATGGGACCAGCATGTTTTTAACAAAAGAGAAAAGTAGAAATTATGATACTTCACAGTAGTGTAGTAATTACCTTAGAAGTATCATTTAGTGACATTTTGTTTCAGTTGTTTATATATGTGGATTGTGGGTCACGATTTAAAATGTAAACGTTATTGATCATGGTCAGAAGTTTGCAGGGCAAGACTAGAGGGTAGGTAGGGATAGTTCCTGTCTCCCCAGCCCTGCCACCTTTTAAAAAATAATCTCGAACAGTCTCCTGAGTGATGAAAGCTTCCAGAGACAAGGATACTTTGGGGCCATGATGGGTGTCTGAGTTGCCATTTAGTGTGAGCTGGAGACTTCAGATTTGCCCGACAGCAAATCCTGTATGTCCCCGTCACACCACCAATCCCAGTGTTGGTATTGTCGGTAGCCCATCTGTCCCCCGCAGAACTGTGAGTTCCTTCCAGTCTGGGACCGGGATTTGTGGCTCCTGATTTCTGGTGCCTGACAGGGTGCCTGGCCCGTCTACACTCAGTATTGATGTTGAATGAATTCAGACAGGAAGGCTGAGTAGCATTGTTTCCAGCCTGTTGGCTCACCTCTAGCTGGCTGTCTCTCTCTCTCTCTAGCAAAAACGAAAGCTGCGGATCTATATTTCCAATACGTTCAGTCCCAGCAAGGCAGAAGGTGACACTGCGGGGACGACAGGGCCCCCCGGGGGAACCCCTGCAGGGGACAAAGTGGCTTCCTGGGAACTCCGAGTGGAGGGAAAACTGCTGGATGATGTGAGTTGGGGAAGGTGGTGACTGGAGGGGAGGTGGCCTGTGTGGGGTAGAGACTGGGCCAGACACTGGGGCACTTCAGGAGAAGTCCTGCCTGAGGGAGAGGGCTCTGCTCAGGGTCACAGCTCCAGGCCGCTTAGAGGTTGGAGGGTCAAGATCTGTTTGGTTGTTACACTGGTTATCCTGCAGGGGGCAGTGAGGCATCTTGAGGAAAGGGGTGCCCCTTTCTAATTCAGACCCTGTTGGCTGCTAGCTGGGCTGCACCCAGAGTCCCTTCCGGGTACCCGGTCTCCCTGCTTCTTCTGGGGGCCCCGAATCTCCAGTACCCTGAGCCTGAGAGTTGAAATAGTCCTTTTGTCCGGGGCTTCACCTGGGTCAGGTCTGAGAGCCCCGCAGCACCCCTGCTTACACCCGTGACCGTTCCCCAGCCCAGCAAACAGAAAAGGAAGTTTTCTTCGTTCTTCAAGAGCCTCGTCATTGAGCTGGACAAGGAGCTGTATGGACCTGACAACCACCTGGTGGAGGTGAGAGGCCCTGGGGCGTGGGGAGCACAGGCTGACGTGCTGTGGGGGGTCAGAGAAGTGGCCTTGGGCCCCTGGAGGGCCAAGCGTGTACACCTGCCCGCTCCCTTGGTGACGAGGTCTGCTCGCTCCTCCCCGTCAGTGGCACCGGATGCCCACCACCCAGGAGACTGATGGCTTCCAGGTCAAACGGCCTGGAGACCTCAACGTCAAGTGCACCCTCCTGCTCATGCTGGATCATCAGGTGACAGGGGTCTGGGGCCACAGGGAGTGCTTTTGGGGAAGGGGGCAGGTTCCTGTCGCACACCCTTCCCGTCCTTCCACTTTGGTTTCTCCCACGAACACAGCGCCACCCCCTGACTCCCCTCTGTGCATCTCCAGCCTCCCCAGTACAAGTTGGACCCCCGACTGGCAAGGCTGCTGGGGGTGCACACACAGACCAGGGCGGCCATCATGCAGGCCCTATGGCTTTATATCAAACACAACCAGCTGCAGGACGGGCACGAGCGCGAGTACATCAACTGCAACCGGTACTTCCGCCAGGTGAGCGTGGACCTCCCCACGCCGCTCGCTGCCCCGCCCTGCCCCCTGCTCCACAGCCCCTGCGGGGCAGGTTTCTGGCCACCTTCTCCACACTGACCCTGGGATGGTGCACTTCCCTCTGTGCTCTCAAAGGCATCACCGAGCCTTTGGTACTCTCTAGATCTTCAGTTGTGGCCGCCTTCGTTTCTCCGAGATTCCCATGAAGCTGGCTGGGTTGCTGCAGCATCCAGACCCCATTGTCATCAACCATGTCATTAGGTAAAAGAGCCTTCCCATCCTCCTCTTCCCATTTCAGAGCCCTTTACCTTTGCCTTGATCTAAAAGCCAAAGAGAAGTAGCACGTTTGGTTTCTTGCCTGCTGCGCGTGTGTAGGTTTGGCCCAGGTCGGTGGGATGAACATAGCTCTAAGCTTAGCCATCCCCTTCTGTGTCCTGCCTGCAGTGTAGACCCGAACGACCAAAAGAAGACCGCATGTTATGACATTGACGTGGAGGTGGACGACCCACTGAAGGCCCAGATGAGCAATTTTCTGGCCTCTACCACCAATCAGCAGGAGATCGCCTCCCTTGATGTCAAGGTGGGCCCTCAGCCCCTCCAGCCCCTGGGATCCAGGATGGGGCTGGGCTGGCTCTGTTGGCATTTCTGCATGTGAGCACCTTGCAACAGTATTGGTGAGTCCGGACTGACACATGGACTCTCTTCTCCAGATCCATGAGACCATTGAGTCCATCAACCAGCTGAAGACCCAGAGGGATTTCATGCTCAGCTTTAGCACCGACCCTCAGGACTTCATCCAGGAATGGCTCCGCTCCCAGCGCCGAGACCTCAAGGTATGGTCCCCATCCTGAGGTTGATCCCAGGCTAGGCCCTAAGGGATGTTTACCCAGGTCACAACTTCCGCTTCCTGGGGCCAACTCGCACAGGGGCGGGCACAGTGCTGTACGCAGCTCTCCTCCTGGCTCTCTGCAGATCATCACGGATGTGATCGGGAATCCGGAAGAGGAGAGACGAGCTGCTTTCTACCATCAGCCGTGGGCCCAGGAAGCAGTGGGGAGGCACATTTTTGCCAAGGTGAGGCTCTGCCCTATGCGCCCTCTTGAGCTCGTGGGCAGCAGAGTCCTGAGCCACTCGTCTCTGCTCTCTCCCCCCAGGTGCAGCAGCGAAGGCAGGAACTGGAACAGGTGCTGGGAATCCGCTTGACCTAACTGCTCAGGGACCCCCTCCTCTGCTGGGAAGGGGACCACCCTCTGGCGTCACAGACACATAGGCTAAGGATGGGATGAGGGGTGCCTCCTGTCCCCCTCTGCTCCCCAGCTAGAGCTTCATAAATGTAGTGCTAGGATTCCTTGTTGCTTGGTCCCCAAAGCCTTATACTTACTTTTTACTTTGGCTTTAAATGGCTTCTCCGCAGCTGCCTCCTTTGCTCCCTGCAGGCAGGCGGGCCCCAGTCGGTCCGCCGGAGGCTATGCTTTGACGGACATGGTCACGGAGCCTTTTCAGGCCCAGGCCCGCTGGCTTTGCTTGTTTACAGACCCCCTCGGGGCCAGTGTCCGAGCTGGCTCTGGGGAGCTGGGTGAGAGAGAGGAGCACAGCTCACACTCTTCCTGGCCTTTCTAAACCAAAGTTCTTTGCCATTCCTACCAGCCCAGCCTTGCTGCTGGTTTTTCCTTTTCTTTGGGTATTTGCACTATGTGGGAAGCAGGTTTTTCTATGCGGGAGCCACTTTTTTTGTACAGGGGTAAGTTGGGGTTTTCAGGGAGCCCTGTTTGGTGCCTCCTTCTGTTTTTCCTCAATCTATGCAAGCGGCTCTGGCCGCCATCATCTCCTCGGACGCCAGAGGCCTGCCAGCCCAGCTCTTGAGCCCAGGGTGGTAGAGCCGCCCCCAGGGGGGCTCCAGTTCTCTGGCATGGCCTGAGGTACGGGTGTGCGTGCTTGGTGGAGGGCGGGGGGACGTGAGGGGGCAGGGAGGAAGGTCTGTCGCTGCCCTTCAGAGCTTGGTAGAAGGGTGGACCCCAGGGCTTGGCAAGTGCCACTTCTGGCAGGTTTGGAAATTTCCAAATAAATCCTTGTTTATTGGTGGTACCCAGACGTGGTCATTCAACAGTGTGGCCACTCAGTAACAGACTAAAGTCCTTAAGGGCTTGTCCTGCAGAGCTTTATTTGAGGGATCCACAGAGAAAACAAGCACCTCACTTCCACAGCTTCTTGATAGACATATTTTTCTCACTGTCCTTCTGCATGACCTGGGGAGAGAAAGCATCCAGTTATAAATGGAATAATAAACACATGCTCTGTCCCCGCTGTTTGAAACCCCATCTGCAAGGGTAGAGAGACAGGAGGCCTCTACCTTGGCGACAGCCATCTCGAAGTCCTCCTGGGTGACGTGGACCCGCCGCTCCCGCAAGGCGTACATGCCGGCTTCGGTGCACACACCCTGAGCAGAGAAGGGAAGCCAGACACTGCTGCTGTGTCCCAGAAGCCACAGCTTTCTGCCTTAGCCCCCCTTTCCTTGGGCCCTCTGGGTACCTTCACTTCAGCCCCTGATGCACCAGGCATGAGCTCGGCGATTTTCCGCAGGTTGATCCCCCGGGTCAGGTTCATTTTCCGAGAATGAATCTTTAAGATGTCCAGCCGGGCCTAGAGAGGGGAGAGAGGGAAAGCCTGAGCCCTGTGGCCTCCCCCCAGAGCCAGAGCCAGAGCCACTCCCAGCTCTGCCCCTCACAGACCTCCTCATTGGGGGGCGGGAATTCAATTTTTCTGTCGATGCGCCCGGGGCGAAGCAGAGCGGAGTCCAGGATGTCAATCCTATTTGTGGCCATGATAACCTGAGTGGAGAAAGGGGGTGGTGGTGGCATCAGCCAAGCCCTTCCTCAGGCTGCTCCTTGTGCAGGGCCTTCCCTTGGACGCCACCTCACCTTGATATTCTTGGTGGCTTCAAAGCCATCGAGCTGGTTGAGCAGCTCCAGCATCGTCCGCTGCACCTCACTGTCCCCTCCAGAACCCCCCTCCAGCCGTGAGGAGCCAATGGAGTCAATTTCGTCCATGAAGATGATAGACGGAGCGTGTTCTCGTGCCATGACAAACAGCTCCCTCACCATCCTTGCCCCTGTGCAGAGGCCAAGCTGGCGTTACGGAGGCAATGAGCTCTCTACCCTCACCTCCACCCCCTTACTTCTGCTTGGTTTTCATGTTTCTGCCCATAGTTACCTTCCCCAATGAATTTCTGTACCAATTCAGAGCCAGAAACGCGAATAAAGGTGCAGTCTGTATGATGAGCCACAGCCCGGGCCAACAGTGTCTTCCCAGTGCCTGGGGGTCCATAAAGCAGCACCCCCTAGAGAGGAAGAGCAAGACTCAGAGCAGAAGCCAGTCCCATTACACTAGGGAACATGTATCAAGTGCTCACTCTGGGCTATAGCCTGTGCTCGATGCCAGGGGTATAAAACATGAACTTTGAGGTCCTTCCTAGTGCTTTTCTCTGAGCTTCTGCAGTACCCTGGCAGGGCTCCTCTGAGCCCCTCTTCCCTGAGGAGGGCCAGCGCAAGTGGGGTCTCCTTAGAGAGGAATGACAGCTCCTCTGGGGCAGGACGTGCTGGTAACAGCGTGACCCTTCCACACAACTCTCGCTTCTCACCTTGGGCTGCGCAATGCCCAGCGCTTCAAAGAGCTCGGGATGCTTGACAGGCAGCTCGATCACTTCTTTGATCTCCTTAATCTGCTTGTCCAGTCCGCCGATCATCTCATAGGTTGAATCTGGCACCTTTTCCACCATCATCAGGGACACCAGTGGGTCTACCTTGTTGGGCAAGATCTTGTGCAGAGTGTAGCTGTCGTTCCTTAGAGCCACCCGGCAATTGGGTGTCACCTGGGCAAGGGGAGAGTTTTAGGAAGTGACGTGGCAAGAGCTGAGCCCAACCTCCCACCTCACCTGCTGCACTCACGTCGTTGATGTCGATGTTCTTGTCCACATCTACAACAAACTTGCCTTCTGGATGCACCTAAAGAAACGAGGGCTCGTGACCTTTCCTGACCGTCACCAAACCCATCCACCTCACCCAGGAAGACCCATGAGCCCTAAAATAACAGAACAGTGTCCTGGCAAGACTACACACAGAAGCATGAAAATGCACAGGGCATTGGGCTGCTCCCTGGAGGCCATGGTGCCTTTACCTTAACCAACACTTTTTTCTTATCCATGGCCCGGACTACTTCCCCCACGTAGGAGCCCTGTTCCTGCAGCAGCTGGAGCTCTTCCCGCAGTAAGCGAACTGGATGGGAAACAGACATAATGGTCACCCAGCTTCTCTGGTGTCCCTTCTCCTACAGACTCAATTCAACAGGCATGAATGAAGCACGTTCTGAACTTTTAGAAGAACATAAGGTCAAAATTTAAGTCTCTAAAGGGATTACAATGTAGCTCGGAAGAGACATGCATGTGAACAGCCAAGTAACAGTGCAAAGCATAGCCTCAGACTCTATGAGAAATAAGCACCGAACGTGAAGTCTCAGTTTAGGGAGATTTGAACAGTTAGACCTTGGACAGACTGTCCACATGCAACCTTCCCGTCTTTGCCTCCTCACCTTTTGCATTAAGCTCATTCCTCTGTGCCTGCAGCCTCCGGAGATTTTGGCTCTTATCATTTACAATCAGCTATGGAGAACAAGAAACAGAGCAGAAAACACTAGGAGGTTAATTAAGCTCTTGGCCAAGATCCTCACAGGCTGGTATGAGCTGAGTGACAAGAGCACAGGGCACCTGCACGTTCCAGATTGTCCAGTAGGATCCTAAGGACTCTGTCCTTACTTCCAAGAGTCTGGGGCCTAGGGCAGCCATCAAAAAAGTCTAGTTGTCCTAACACACTGCTCCAGGAATAATAAGCCTTAACGGAGAAAACTTAAGCTGCCACACGTAGTCAGTTTCTTGTGAGGCAATGACATGCTTGGCACTGCTGCCAAATTAACAGGTAGGTAAAACTAAGGGAAGCCACTTAAAACGTCAAGATCTGTTACCAAACTGTAAGCAAATATAGCATTACCTGCCCTGCCTCTCTTCTGGACTACTGTGGAGGACAAATGACACCACATGTAAGAGCACTTAAAAAATGATAAACCTTATATGATAGCTGCAAATGTACCAGGAATTTAGAAAATGTCCTTGGGACTTTCCTTCCTCCAATGTATGTATTTTCCTTATTGCTAGAGTCCCTGCTCCCTCTTTAGGCTGGAGCACTGCGCTGCCCAACTCCTTTTCACTAAGTCCCAAGAAATCAGCATTATACAGACTGGGCAGTTCTGTCTGCCTTCCCACTCTCACCCTGCTCCAACCAGAGTGGGCTAAATCTCAAGAGAACCTTCGTGCTCCCTTAAAAACCAACTCTCACATTCAGACTACTTCTAGACAGAATGGCATTTGGCTAAGAGTACCTTTTAGGCTAAAAGTTAAAGTTTTCACGATGTCTAATAAACTTCGAAGACTTTTTACCTTCAAAGGGATGGGAGTTGAGAAAAACAAGAGACTTAACTTCATATACTTCCTATAGCTAGCAGTTATTCTTTTATTGCGCCCCCCAGTGGAACTAAATGGATTTGTAGAAACACACTCCATCAATCCTTCATCCCTCCTCTAGCTACCTGTGGACCTCGAGTCCGTCCTCACCTGGAGTTCTTCGATCTTGGACAGGTAATACTGGCGGAGTCCACTGCCTGCCTTCCCCTCTTCCAGCTCCATCTGAAAACACAGTGTAATTATAAAACAGGCCAACAAATTTTCAAGGGAAAAACCCACTTGCAGCTTGGGCTTTAGAGGAATGATCTGGGTTCGAATGCCTCAGTCCATCTCTAACTCACTCCACTTCCCCGTGACTAAACTAAAAGCAGAATGAGAATGCCGCCTACCTCCCAAGACTTCCAGGAGAACCGAGAGACAACATACACGAGAGCGCTTTGTACATACACGATTGTACATACACGATTCAAGCGCTATAAAAACCCGAGGTATCACTGCTAGAGGTGGAGCCACCTGGAGGAACGGGGCCTTACGTCCGGCGACTCGCCGACGAGCCGGTTCCAGTTCCCATCGTTCCCCTCACTCCCTCCGCTTCCACAGAGTCTTCTTCTCCCGGCCCTGCTCTGACCCGCCGGGGGCGGCGCTGACACAGCAGATCCGGTCCTAGGCACGGCCCAGTCTGGATTGGCCCACCCACCCCCGACCCCTCCAACCCACCCGACCCTGCTGCCCCGGCCGGCGGGCCACCTCAGATCACGCCTGCTTCGCATCGAGCCCCCATCCCCGCCCGGCCGCTGCAGCCGCCATACCTGCTCCGGTCCGTCAAGCGCCATCTTTCCTCTCTCACGTAGACCGCCGGCATCTGAGGCTCTTTAGCGCGCAGGCGCAAAAGCAGGGGCTTAGAGTCCGGCGACCCTAGAAGAGAAGAATTCCGGGTCAATGGGCGGGGTGTGCGTCGGGACAATTACAAAAACAGAGGCCATGATAGGAAGGTGGCTACGCGAGGTCAGGAGCTTGGAAAGGGATGAAAAGACCACAGAAATACTAAATGTTGCTCTCTAGGAACTCGCTTTTAGTTCAAGTAATCTGCTCACCTTGTCCCACCTTCCAACTTCCAATACTTGAGACCATAGAGAAGAATTTGCGGCCACACTCAAGATGGCGGAAACGTGGAGGCGGGGACGCTAGTGGAAGCGGAAGTACGTGTGCTGTCCACATGTGCTTCTGCCAGAGTGGTGAAAAGGGCCCGGGTTCACGGTGTTTGCAGAGTTAGGTAGGGCACGGAGAGCGGAATTTGGTGGTCCAGAAGGTCCGGAAAGAGACGTTCCAGTTTTTACTCTGTCCCCAGACCGAGTGACACTCCCCCCGTTTCACCATGGGCAAGAAGGGCAAGGTCGGGAAGAGCCGGCGGGACAAGTTCTATCACCTGGCGAAGGAGACCGGTGAGTTAGTGTCCGCGCCGTCTGCGAGCGAACGAATGCCCTTTTCGATTCGCTCCCCGCTTCCCGAATATTGAGTTCCTGATCCCCAGAAGGGGTGGTGGGTTGTGAAGCTGCATAAATCACCCTGGGAAAGCGCCCCACCGAGTTGAACATTTTGTCGGTGCCCCCAGGTTACCGCTCCCGTTCCGCTTTCAAGCTGATCCAGTTGAATCGCCGCTTTCAGTTCCTGCAGAAAGCTCGAGCCTTGCTGGACCTGTGTGCTGCGCCAGGGGGATGGTGGGTAACACCCGGCACCTGTGGCTCTTCATGGCTGCTTTCTGGGTTCCGGCGTTGGATGACTGAGAGTTGCTTTGGGGGAGGGAGGGTGGGATACAGTAATACCAGTCTCACGTTTCTCCGTAGAGGTAGGTCTTAGAAAAAAGGTCTGAAACTTGTACGTTATATGCTCCGGCCCCTGCACTTGGTAGTGGTTCTTAATACACATGGTGAGAGAGCATATTGCCAACGGAGGGGGACAACAGTCCTGGATTACTTTAACTGGTATTACTTTCTTACAGGTTGCAGGTGGCTGCTAAGTTTATGCCTGTATCCAGCCTTATTGTAGGTGAGTAACATGTGGGCCCTCCCTGACTGTGAAGGGGTTGGGAGAGCGAGGTACTAACTGCATTCTACATTTCCTTTTTCCTTGCTTGAGGCAGCCTTTTGGAACTCTCTGACCTGATTTCTTCCAGGAGTGGACCTGGTTCCAATCAAGCCTCTTCCCAATGTGGTGACACTCCAGGAGGACATCACGACAGAACGCTGTAGACAGGTAATAGGAATCTCTTTTCCCGTCTGCTTTATATGCAGACACTCACGTCTCTCCCTCTCACCAAATGCTCTGGAGGCAAGCCTTTTCAGTTTAACACACCTTGAGCAGTGCCTGCATCGTCCATATGACAAGGCCCATGACACCCTTAGGCTCCAGTGCTTTATTTAATCGGTAATAAGGTGTTTGGAATTGGAACAAGTGCAGAGATATTGTTGAAATTTTTTTCAATGCGAAAGGGCTCACTAATAGACTGTAAGCTCCGTGAAGACAGATGGGAGTTGTTGTTTTTTAATTGTTGCATCCAGTGCCTGGCACAGGATTTGGCCTGCTGTGGGCATTGAGCAAATGCCCACGTAGACAAATGGCTGAATGATAGCTGTTGCTTTGTGTTTTTTTTTTTTTTCTGTATAGGCCCTGAGAAAGGAACTGAAGACCTGGAAAGTTGATGTTGTGCTCAATGATGGGGCCCCCAACGTTGGGGCTAGCTGGGTCCATGATGCTTACTCACAAGGTGCTGAGAGTGAAGGGCATGGAGAGGAGGGTGGACGTGGGCGTGCCACTCAGGCTGCAGAGGGTCTCAAACGAATTGTCTCTCTCCCACAGCCCATTTGACACTGATGGCTCTGCGTTTGGCTTGTGATTTTCTGGCCCGTGGAGGCTGCTTTATCACAAAGGTTTTTCGTTCCCGTGACTACCAGCCTCTACTCTGGATCTTTCAGCAACTCTTCCGCCGTGTCCAGGCCACTAAGCCCCAAGCCTCTCGACACGAATCTGCAGAGATCTTTGTTGTTTGCCAAGGTGCGCATCACTTTTTCTTCCTCATGAGTTGGTTTCTTAGCTATCGAAGCATGCTTTCCTTTTTTTTTTTTTTTTTTAAGTTTTTATTTATTTGACACACAGATCACAAGTAGGCAGAGAAGCAGGCAAGAGAGAGGGGAGGGGGAGAAGCAGGCTCCCCGCTGAGCAGAGAGCCGGATGCAGGACTCGACCCCAGGGCCCTGGGATCATGACCTGAGCCCAAGGCAGAGGCTTAACCCACTGAGCCACCCAGGCACCTCCAAAGCTTATATGCCCTGTCATCTTAGGATTCCTGGCTCCTGACAAGGTTGACAGTAAATTCTTTGACCCCAAGTTTGCCTTCAAGGAGGTCGAAGTTCAGGCCAAGACTGTTACTGAGCTGGTGACTAAGAAGAAGCCAAAGGTGTGTTTGGGGAATGGGGCCACTCTCAGGTCTTCGAGTTCAGGGGAACTTGGGCCTGGTGCGTCCTGCACGCACCTCAAGAAAAGACTTCTCAACCTTCCTTCTTTCCTCCCTAAGGCTGAGGGTTACGCTGAGGGCGATCTCACACTCTACCACCGTACTTCAGTCACGGACTTCCTCCGAGCTGCCAACCCTGTTGACTTCCTCTCGAAAGCCAGCGAAGTGAGTCCTCGGATTGGAGGGGTGCCGGGCAGCTCCAGAAACATGTCCCTGAAATAATCCCGACCCCTTTCCTTTCTCCCAAACAGATCTCACTGGATGATGAAGAGTTGGCCCAGCATCCAGCTACCACTGAGGACATCCAGGCGTGCTGTCGGGATATCAAAGTGCTGGGGCGCAAGGAGCTCAGGTATGCCATGGGGTGAGCACAGGTGCCCGGAGTCCCCAAGGCAGGGAAGGGCCTTCGAAGACGCAGCCACATTTTTCTTCCTGAGGAGACGATGTGAGGAATTCACCCAGCGCTGGATATTGGGGAACAGGATGTGCCTGTGTTAGACATTTGGGAGGGCCCTAAAAAGGGGACGGGGCAAAAGGGAAACGTCAGGGTCAGTCATGGTATTTCTGGGGCAGGTCCCTCCTGAACTGGAGAACAAAGCTCCGGCGATACATGGCTAAGAAGCTGAAGGAGCAAGCGAAGGCCCTGGACATCAGGTACGGCGGGAATCCGTGCAGGGTGGGGGTCGGTGGGGGTCGGCGGGGGTCGGCGGGGGTCGGCGGCGAGTGCGAGGAAAGAACCAAACTGCTGGCGCTCTTCTGTCAGCCTCAGTTCGGGAGAGGAAGAGGAGGAAGAGGGTGAGGAGGAGTCTAAGGCTGGAACTGGGCAGCAGCTCTCTAAGGAGGACGAAGAGGAGGAACAATTAAACCGGACCCTGGCGGAGATGAAGGCGCAGGAGGTGGCCGACTTAAAGAGGTGAGAGGAGCGGGGAAGAGCTCGGGGAAGAGCTCGGGGACCGGGAACCCCCGCCGCGGAGGCCCTCGGGGTGTGAAGACGGGGGAGGAGGATGGAGGCACAGATGGGGAATCCTGAGGGCGAGGGCAGGCGGAACTCCTCAAATTGTCCGCTCAGGAAGAAGAAGAAGCTGCTGCGTGAGCAGAGGAAACAGCGGGAGCGTGTGGAGCTGAAGATGGATCTTCCCGGGGTTTCTATTGCAGATGAGGGGGAGACTGGCATGTTCTCCCTGCGCACCATCCGGGGTCACCAGGTGAGGCAGGCTGAGGGCAGATCGAGGAGACAGGACTGCCTGCTTGCTATTTGGATACAGGGAGTGTTGCATTGAATTACTATTATTATTTTTATTATTATTATTTATTTATTTTGACAGAGATCACAAGAAGGCAGAGCAGCAGGTGGGGGCGGGGTGGGCTGGGGAAGCAGGCTCCCCGCTGAGCAGAGAGCCCGATGCGGGACTCGATCCCAGGACCCTGAGATCGTGACCTGAGCCGAAGGCAGAGGCTTACCCCACTGAGCCACCCAGGCGCCCCGGATTTTTTTTTGAAGTGTGCTGAATGTTTACGGCTCATGGTTACTGTGTTCATCTGTGAAAGGTGACTCAGTGAGAGGAGACTGGACAGAATAAACCCCCGAGTTTTGTGCCTGAAAGGCCAGGAAGAAACACACATGCAACAGTAAGATGAGGAGCGTTTATGAGCGTGCTGTGGATTTATTGTTGTGTTGGCTGGAACATTAGAACCAAGAGGCCCTCTCTGCAGGAAGCATGGGTTCTAGTGGATGCAGCCACCAGGGGCCCGGGGATGCCGGGATGTGTGATGGAGGGTTTCCTCAGAGGAGGGCGGCGCTCTTTTGTTCCCCAAGACCAGGTTAGCCCCTTGCTCCATAGGCTGCTGCTCCTGATTAAAGCAGCATCAACAAGCAAAATGAACTTCTGAGCCTCTGGTGAGAATGGAAGACCAGGTCCTGTTACACGACCAGCAAAGAGCGCGTGGCGGTTCTGCAGCAGATGACCAGTTGGTCCTTCCGTGCCTTAGTTTCCTCCTGTGTAGAAAAGCATAGAACCTACTGCCTCGGTTCTAGGTTTTGGGGAGGAATTTTTAAAAGAGGGTTTAGGTGTAATCCCTGGTAATGTGGTGAATTCTGAAAAACTACTAGGTAGCTATTATGAGGAAGTAAATTTTGAGCCTGATAGTTCTTACGTAAAATAATTGTTTGATGTGTATTGCCTGATTCCTCTCTTCAGTGGAAATAACATTTGCAGGTCGTATTATTCTCAGGTAATTTTTGTTGTTGTTGTTTTCTCTCGTCATGTGTGCTTCCTGAGAGTAATTTTTTAAGAAAAACCAATGTTTCAGACTATTTTAAGATTGGACGGTATATAGGCTTGAGGTGTTTATCTCTAAGCCTATTCTGCTACCACTGGAGAGGAGACAGCCAAGTGAGCTAGGTCAGTGACCTGGCTTTGAATGGACTTTTTGGGAAGATTTCTTCTTATTGGGGCGCCTGAGTGGCTTCGTCAGTTAAGCCTCTGCCTTTGGCTTGGGTCATGATCCTAGATTCCTGGGGTCAAGCCCTGTACTGGGCCCCCTGCTCCGCGGGGGGCCTGCCTCTCCCTCTTGCTCCCCTTGCTTGTGCTTGTGTGTGCCCACTTTGAAAATAAATCTTTAAAAAAAAAAAAAAACACTTTTTTAGAGAGTGGGCACATGTGCACCCCGCAGTGGGGGGAGGGCAGACTCTCAAGCAGACTCCCCTCTGGCAAGGAGCCTGATGTGGGGCCGGACCTCACAATCCCTAAGATCATGACCTGAGCGAACACCAAGAGTCGGACCCAGCCAACTAAGCCAACGGTGCCCCTAGAGTGGGAGGTTTTATTTTTATTTTAAGTTTTTGTCACACAGCAGAGGGAGAAGCAGACTTCCCACTGAGCAGGGAGCCTGGTGGGGGGCTTGAGCCCAGGACCCTGAAATCATGACCTGAGCCAAAGGCAGACACTTAATCGAGCCACCCAGGCGCCCTGGATGGAGGTTTCATGCACGTAGCCCATCCCTTCCCTGTCTGTATTTGCCAGTGTATTTTCAAACGTTGCTAAGATAACAGACACAGGGGAAAAAAGTGGTATATGCCTCCGAAGAACCCTTGACCTCTTTCTCTGTCCAATGCCAGCTGTTGGAGGCGGTCACCCAAGGGGATATGAGCGCTGCAGACACGTTTCTGTCCGATCTGCCAAGAGATGACATCTACGTGTCCGATGTTGAGGACGACGACGATGACGCATCTCTGGAGAGTGACCTGGATCCAGAGTTGCTGGCTGGAGTTGGAGGATCTCAGCATCTAAAGGACCAGAAGCAGTACGTGGGGGACTGTGCAAGCAGAGGCCTTGACGCCCTCGGCATGAGCCCTGAAGCAGAGCTGGGCATAGGGGTCGCCAGAGGGAGTTGGAGAGCAGGTCCCCCAGCCCCTACCCACTGTCCTTGGGTCTACAGTGTACAATTTGCTGAAGTAGAAGATGATAACAAAGAAGAGGAGGAAGAGAATCCACTGCTGATACCGCTGGAGGAAAAGACGGTAGCGCAGGAAGAGCAGGCCAGTCTGTGGTTCTCTAAGGTAGGAAGGGGCTTGGGGACCCGGACAGACCAGGAATTCGTAGGAGACCGGTGGCTGAGCCTTGCCCTCTCCCAGGATGGCTTCAGTGGGATCGAGGACGATGCCGACGCGGCGCTGGAGATCCGGCAGGCCCAGCTCCTGTCTGAGAGCCGTCGGGAGGCACGACGGCAGGAGCCCCCCCCGCCTCCCAGTCTGAAGACTGAGAAGAAACCTCCCCAGCACCGGGACGAAGACCCCAAGGGGCCAGAGGCTCTAGCAGCAGCCAAGACGGGCCCGGGGCCCGGCAAGGAAGGGGACGGCAGCTCGGACAGCAACAGCGACAGCAGCAGCGACGAAGAAAGGCGAGTGGCTGCAGCTCTTCTGACCTTCTCTCCATGTTCCGGGTTTCCACCCTTGGTTGTAGATACTTTTTAAAAAATAGTGATGATCTTGAAGTAAGTGGTCTGTAGTACAGCCTGGGGGGGCCTTTTGGGAAGTTTCTTGAGTATGCAGTAGGAAGCGGGGTTGCCGTGAGGCAGGAGTGGGGCTGGGGACTGGCAGCGCAGTGACACGGTCATCCCCCTTCTGCAGTTGGGAACCCAAGCGCGGGAAGAAGCGAAGCTGCAGGCCTAAGTCCGATGACGACGGGTTTGAGATTGTGCCTATCGAGGACCCAGGTTAGCTCAGCACCTTATGAAATAGGAGGGGAGAGCGGAAGTCTGGGTTGGAATGGAGCTTGGACTTTCCCCTCTCCTCCCTAGCGAAACATCGGGTACTAGATCCTGAAGGCCTGGCCCTGGGTGCTCTCATTGCCTCTTCCAAAAAGGCCAAGCGGGATCTCATAGATGACTCCTTCAGCAGGTAAGGGGGCCAGGAAATCCCGACAGGCGGCCCTGGAGGGGGCGGAGTCAGGGGCGGGATTTCAGGGCCGCTGTCCTCTGTCTAGGTATGCATTTAATGAGGAGGAGGGGGAGCTTCCTGAGTGGTTTGTGCAAGAGGAAAAGCAGCACAGGCTCCGGCAGCTGCCTGTTGACAAGAAGGAGGTGGAACACTACCGCAGACGCTGGCGGGAGATCAACGCGCGGCCCATCAAGAAAGTAGCTGAGGCGAAGGCCAGAAAGAAACGGAGGGTAAAGAGTGGGGCTGCCTGCTGCTCAGTGCCGGGGCGGGAGTGGGGAAGAATCTGCCTGACCGAGGTCCCCCCCCCACCCCAGATGCTTAAGAAGCTGGAGCAAACCAAGAAGAAGGCAGAGGCTGTGGTGAACACCGTGGACATCTCAGAACGCGAGAAAGTAGCTCAGCTTCGGAGGTATAAAGGAGAGAGGGTCACCCACAAAGGTACACGGGGTTAAAAAGGGTGGCTGGGAGCCTCTGACTGTCCCTTCCATTCACAGTCTCTACAAGAAGGCCGGGCTCGGCAAGGAGAAACGCCAAGTCACCTATGTGGTAGCCAAAAAGGGCGTGGGCCGCAAAGTGCGCCGGCCAGCCGGGGTCCGAGGCCACTTCAAGGTGGTGGACTCAAGGATGAAGAAGGACCAAAGAGCACAGCAAAGGAAAGAGCAGAAGAAAAAACACAGACGGAAGTGAGCAGAGCCACCAGGGCCCGAGAAGACAGCGTGAGGACACGGAGGTGTGATTCCGGCCCCCCTGGTACCAGCCATAGGCTTCCTTGTGTCGGAGTCTGCTGGGAAGACAGGTGGGGTGCCTAGAACTCTCGCGGTGGTCCTGCGGGGTGAGGGAAGATGTTCCTCTGCCTGAAGGAAGGTCTTGGGCCATGTCCTGTTGATGCTGCTGTTGGCACCCCCCACCGGCCCCAAGCTCTCTTGTTCGGGACGTGGAGACTAGATGAGCAGTCTCCTGAGGGGAAGGTCGGCGTCAGAGTGGCAGTCACTCTCTGGGCAAGCTGGCCTCTCAGGCCTCCCCCATCCTCTTCTGTTATCTGAATAAAATCAGGGTAGTATTTTTCTGACTTTTAGTTCCCAATTCCCATTAAGCGCTAACTCAAGACAGCTGGGTGTTCACACCACGCACTGTTAAAAATCATAGTATATACTCACTGTGAAGTAGAAATGACAAACAATCCACAGGTCCCAGTAGTAAAACATTTACTAGAGCAAGCAGAAAGGAATGCACATCTTAAAGAAACCTTCACAAAGTCACAAAATTCGAAGTATGTATATTTCTTTTCCTTTTATAAACAAGATAGAACAAAAAAAATCATCAAAATCATTTCAGCAAAAGATTTTTCTACCATTGTGGCAAGTTAAAAAAAAAGTACAATGAAATAGAAGACACTTTAAAAGCTGTTGAGTTTTTGTTTTTTGTTTTTTTTCTCAATTTAGTAACACTTCAGACCTGGAGCAGTCTTGTTTCCAGGATCATCTTCCTCTTCGAGGGTAGAGGCTCTCTGGGTCTGGCAGGCTGCTGCTTCCTGTCTCAGGACTGGATACAAACCTGGCTGGGACACCTGAGCATGGACTCCCACTTAGACATCTCCCTTCCCTGCAAAGTCTAGAAGCACCAAAATGCTTCCCCAAATCTCCTACAAACGCTTCAGTGGGTTGGGTTTGCAGAAAGCCAACTCCTAAAAAGCGGATTGCCTGGCCACATGGCTAAGAAAAGAAATCTTACTTGTAGATGTTTATAAGGTGACATTTTAGTAAAAAATATAACGCTACATATAATATAAACCTAGAGTGAGTTTTGTGCCCTAGAAGGCCCTTTCTTTCAGGGTATCCTCAATTGACCTTCACAACTCACCCAGAGCCCAATAGAAGGTTCCCAGCTCTCACTGCTTCCAAGAACCAAAGCAGCTTCCCAAGAAGACATCTGAAAACTGATCCAGATGAAGGGGTCATGTCTCCAAGCTTCAGCTAATCCACTAAGGGCAGGGGGTCCTTATACTTTGGGCCCCAACCCAGCCCTGAGACACCTAGTTACCAAAAATCTTTCTAAAAATAAAATTAAAGACAACTGATTTCACACTGTAGCACATACCCTCTAACTGTCCCATCGGCTTTTCTTGCGCTTGGGTGGCTCGGGGACAGCAAAACCATCAGCTGTCTTATCTGTCTTGCTGTCCACCTTGTCCATCTTGCTGTCCACCTTGGGGTCCACCTTACTCTCACGGTTACAAGCCTCTTTCCTGCTCTCACCATTCCGACCATCGTTTGCGCCTCGGCTCTCTCCGTGTCGACCGCCACCTCCTCCATGCCTGTTCTCCCCGTGACGGTGACCGTCAGCATGACGGCTGCTGCTGCCGCTGCTGCTGCTGCTTTCTGGGTAGCGGTATCCGTCTCCATGGCGACCACCATCTCCATGACGTGGACTGTCACCATGCCGATTGCCACTCTCTCCGTGACCGTGACGGCTGCCACCCCTGTTCTCCGTGTATCTCTCTCTCTTCCCATTGCCTCCCCCAGGCCCTTCTCGGCTGTTATTCCCTGA
Organism: Mustela nigripes; assembly: GCF_022355385.1. Taxonomy (NCBI): domain Eukaryota; kingdom Metazoa; phylum Chordata; class Mammalia; order Carnivora; family Mustelidae; genus Mustela; species Mustela nigripes. The sequence goes on from NC_081572.1 coordinate 14,548,820, forward strand.
AGCCGTACTGTTGACTCCCTGTGCTCCAGGAGAAGGGTAGGTCACTGGAGCGCTGCTGAGGTTCCCAGTATTGCCAAAGCCTGGGATACCCTTGGTGGCACTGGCAATGGGGCTTTCTGGACTGTTATGGCCCTGTTGGGCTGAATTAGTTGGAACAGAATTCAAGCTCCCTGCACTAGTCCATCCACTTGCCCCAGCAGCAGAGCTTCCCGCCTTCTGGTTGCTTAAGCTGGCAGCAACAAAGTGACTCTTGTACTGTGACTAAAAGAGAGACAACAATAGCTAAGACAGCAGGTTCAAGAAACTTGGATACGTGAAGCTTGGAAATGAGACATAGAAATTCTATGCTCTCCTGGTACTGTAGGCCCCACAACCCTGTTCCTCTATTAATGAGAAAGAATAAATCTAGGGGACCTAGCTGAAACATCAGTCTGAACCCAGATAAAATGCATAAACTAAGGCTCAACCGGTTAGCTAGCTAACTAGAGGTCTAAGTATAGAGGGGTTCAGCGTTCATAAGAGCTCCAGAATCAAACTTGTCTTAGCTGAAAAAAAATGGCAATTACTCTCAACCTGATTATAAGAGCCTTGGAGGTGGGCAAGACTGTTGGCAGGGAGGGAACACCAGCCCTGCTACAGCACAACAGTCCCAGGCTCTGGGATAGCTCACGTCCCTGAGCCTCAGACTGCCCAGCCTCTACACCTGCAGCTCCAGGTAACCTGGCCCGAAGCGGACATTCACAACTGGAAGCAGCTGAGGAGGCCTAAGTCTAGCAGTAAGCTTACAAGCTCAGCTACCCTCTCAGACCAGACCCCTCATCACTACGCAGTTTTTTAACTAACTGCTTGATTTCAGACCTGGAAAGCCGCTTTCATTGCCGTCAGCCGATCTCCCATGGCTCCCGTGGAGGGCTTGTAGGCCTCATAATTGCTCATCACGTTATTGTTGTTGCCTCGGTCCTTAAAAAAGAAAAAAAAAAAAAATTAATTAAAGAAAGAAAGAGAAAAAGGCATGCCCATGAGGACAAAATGAGCAGGAGAGCCCACTGCCAGAACCCGCCTCACATACTGGAGATACAAGTGGGTGCTGCGATGCGAACAGGCGATCTGTATTGAATGGGAAAAGGTACAGTAATAATTTTTAAAAAATCCTAGGACGCCTGGTGCTTCTAGGCTGGGCATCTGCCTTTCGCTCAGATCACAATCTTGTGACCTGCATTGGGCTCCCTGCTCAGCGGGGAGCCTCCTTCTCCCTCTCCCTGCCACTCCCCTGCTTGTACACAGTCTTTCTCTGTCAAAGGAGGAAATCAAATTAAAAAAAAAAATGCTTATCCTTTTTAACCCAGCAATTATGTTTTTAGAAATTAACCCTAATCCTGAAGTCAAATTATGGCCAAAGCCGATCGTAAGGTTTTATTTACACACAAAAGCGTGTTTACATGAGTCTGTGAAGCTTCACGCTCAGCATGAAGAGGCCACGAGGCACCAGAGAGCACATGCGTATTGCCCGTACACGGCCAAGGCTCTGAATCCACTCTTAAAAGCCCACGTCTCAGTTTCAGCACTTACTGGAGTGTAACCTGGGGTGCCTCAGTTTCCTGACCAGCAGACCTGTGCTCCCCAGGGGGTTGGCAGAGGAGGTTAACACACGAGTGCCTGCCAGCAGCGTGCGAACGTTAGCTACCATGACCACCTGCGTCACGCACATGCCCATCACCGTTAGTGAGCTGGGGAGACGCTGTATCAGAGACACCAAAATGACAATAATGCTCCAGAAATACAGACTGGCAGTTTGTGTCTTTGGTTTACGAATCAAAGTGATATGAAACAGGTGGTTAAAAAGCCAGTAAGGGCGGGTGCCTGGGTGGCTCAGTGGGTTAAGCCTCTGACTTCAGCTCAGGTCATGATCCCAGGGTCCTGGGATCGAGCCCCACATCGGGCTCTCTACTCAGCGGGGAGCCTGCTTCCTTTCCCCTCTCTCTGCCTGCCTCTCTGCCTACTTGTGATCTCTGTCAAATAAATAAATAAAAATCTAAAAACAAAAACAAAAGCCAGTAAGGGGGCACTTTTGTTACCTGTTTTTTAAGAAAAGTTACCTCTCATCTCTGATACAATTTCCCACAGAATGTACGGACTCTTAACTCCAGGAGTTAAGAGTTCCCAGCAGCAGACTCTAAGGCCAGTGCTAGTGGGCTTGTTAAGTTTCTGATTCACCAGGTCTGGGGTTGGGGGAGCAGAAATACGCATTTACTGTTGCTCTAGCACCAAATTTGCAAACTGATGTGAAAAGATTGATTTCCTGAGCATATCTAGTCACCAAGTACACACAGATGCTTCTTTAAGAGAAAGTGCCAACATTCCTCTCTAGGCCAGGTTCTGAACTCCCTGAGGTAGAGGAGGACCGTCGTAACACCCTCCAGGACTTGGAGCGGCGCCAAGGGCACATCTACAGTCTGGCAGTCTGGACTCACCGTGTTCTCTGAGCCTAGGCCAGGCCGCTCCCTGTAGCCGAGGCCGCCTCCACCAATGTTCAGCTTTTTGCCTTTTCCTCCTTTAAAGCGGGACTTCCGAAACCAGGCATTCTGCATTGAACACAATTCAAAGTTAGGTCACAGGAGGAAGTGGCGGCCAGGGAAGGAGGACATCATCAGAAACGACGTGGGAAGGAAGAACACAGTAGTTCATCTTTAGCCAATGTATTTATGGCAACTGCTTGCAGGAACCACAGATGAGCTTCTTTGGGGAGTGCAGTCTATCAAATTCGTCAGGGGCCAAGCCCCTTATCTGAGGCTTCTGATACTGCTGTTTCTCAGGGCCTTCAGGGAGGGTATGAGGTGGTCAGCCTCCAACGTAGAGCACTTACTCGGGCTACTTCTAACTTCCTAGGGGAAAAGGAACTGACTTTCCATTTATTAATCTAGATGTACTACTGAACATACAAGTTTGGAGCTTATAAGAGGGTTCAGAAGTCAAAGAAAAAGACCATGTGAAGTGAGGTTCACCAGAACTGGCTCTAGGGCAGATGTCCAGGGCAATTAGCCACAAAACCGAAAAGTTTTATGTACTCAAAGCCTGAAGTGTTCCTTGAACCTGATTGCTGCCAGCACATTATGAATCAGATTTATGTTCTTTTCAGAATGCAAACATCAATGGAAGACATAGCCCTTTATCTAACAATCACACATTACAATCTAAGAGAAATACTTAAGAGGTAGGGCTGGCTTCAGAAAGGCACTGACCAGGGAAGCTGATCACACAGTCTGAGAGCACAGGAAGCCTAAGGCACAAAAAAAAGAGACGTAGGAAAAAGCCAAAGACCGGATATATCCTGTTCGAAAATGTAGTTTATGACAGGCTTTCTGTACCTAGGAAATGGAAGGAAACATCATTTTACTCCTTCCTGCAATGCAGGTTCCTCCAATCCCAGAAGCCAGAGCAGGGGCAGCACACCACACTGCAAGTGCAGGATGGGTTGACTGTTCTGTGCGCTGACTTATGACTCTAAAAAAGACGTTAAGTCTCCACTATCAAAATGTGTATACTGAACCCATTTGTAATTTGGGGACTACACATGTTAAGATAACTCAGGACTTACTTCAGACTGGGAGTAAGGACAGTAAGGGGGAAACACCCACCTTTGAGATTAAACTTACAAGTGTGCTATGGGGCAAGCAGGCAGAAATTTCAGAGAGACAGATTTTAGCACACAGAAAGGAAAACGCTTCTTTCAAATCAATGTTGCTGAAAAAAGACCAGATGAATTTTAATGTCCTACAATACAGATCTGTACCCCCTAAGGACTCCCCTACACCTCTGCAACTTTTCTGTCTTGTGTCTATGTTAGCTCCTCAGACGTGTGTGTGTGTGTGTGTTTTTGTTTTTGTTTTTTTTTTACTAGTTTTAGAACCTGGAACCATCTTTAGTATACCCTGCCACTCACCTGCATCGCCAGATCGAGGAGTTCCTTGGAAACATGCTGATTGGCTCCTTCTAAGTTCCGGACGAGGTCACCAGCAAAATTACTGTCCTTGGGAGTCAGTAAGGTATAGGCCACACCTTTCTCACCTGCTCGTCCTGTGCGGCCAATCCTGTGAGTATGAGTATCAATGTCTCGTGCCACGTCATAGTTAATGACAGTCTTAATTGAAGGAATGTCCAGACCACGGGCTGAAAAAAAAAAACACCCAAATTCTTTTATCCTTTAGCAGGAGTCACAAAATAATCAAAATAACCAAAAATGCTGGTCCTTTAAGAACCCACATTCCTTTTATTTAGGCAAAGTGCATGGTGTGGTGAGCTGGTAAGATCCAAGCATTTAAGCTGCCCTTCTAGAGCAAATGTCAACATCGTTGACTCTCTGACGCCAGGCTGTCTAGCTGATGGACACAGGCCTTCTATCAGTAACCCGCCATGGCCTCACTCTTGCACCAGGAATATGTAAAATGATGAAAGCCAGCATCAAATTGGCTTGAAGCTGAGAAATTATCTCCTTTTTGGAGAGAATATACCAGTTTTTTAAGGGCAACTACTAAAACTGAGAATAAAGTCGGGGTGCCTGGGTGGCTCAGAGGGTTAAAGCTTCTGCCTTCGGCTCAGGTCATGATCCCAAGGTCCTGGGATTGAGCCCCACATCAGGCTCTCTGCTTGGCAGGGAGCCTGCCTACCCCCCCACTCTCTCTGCCTGCCTCTCTGCCTACTTGTGATCTCTGTCAAATAAATAAAATAAAAAACAAAAACAAAGAAAAACCAAAAAAACAAACCCCCAAACTGAGAATAAAGCCAAAATTCAACTTCAAAGAACTTTTCAGTCTTGAGTGAAGCATGCCCAGTCAATGTTAAGAAACACTACAAAGGTATGGTCTATGATCTAACCGGCTCCACAAATTTTTCCCCTGAGTATCTTCTAACTGCAGGGATTCTTTCTTCAAATAGAAACATGAAGTGAACGTGGTACCCAGAGCTCCAGGTCTGGTCACTATGGTCTGAGCTGCTTGTGGGGTGGCCAGCCAGGCCAGCAGAGCACCTCTGCCAGCCTGCTCAGTGCTCTAGCTGTTGTTTTTTTAAGATTTTATTTACTTGTGAGAGAGAGGGAGTACAAGCAGAGGGAGAAGCAGCCTCCCCACTGAGCAAGGAGCCCAAAGCAGGACTCGGTCCGAGAACCTTGGGATCATGACCTGAACCAAAGGCAGGCGCTAAATGGACTGAGCACCCCATGTCCTAGATCCTACGCGGCAAGACAGAGCACCCTTACAGCACAGGGCCATGAGGTCACTGGGGAAAGTTTTACTCTACCTGCAACATCTGTGGCCACCAGGACTGGGATGTCCTTTTTCTTAAAGTCTGAAATGACCTTGTTTCTTTCACTCTGATCCATGTCCCCATGAAGCAGCCCAAGATTATGACCCTCCTGCTTAAGGTTATTGGCTAGCTCCTCAGCATTGGCTTTTTTAGTAACAAACAGGAGAACACTTCCTGAAGAGGTAAATTCTACCAGACGCCGGGTAAGCCAGTTCCATTTACTAGGCCCAGAATGGAGAATTTCCACAATCTGTGTCACATCTTCATTTGCCTGAAAAGGAAGAAAAGAGGACTGTGACATTTGTGCCAAGAGGCACCCAGACAAGGACCAGACATCACTTTCTACCACCCCTCTTCTCCTCGGGCTTTCTTTCAGCAACTCAAGTGCAGCTCGAAACCTTCATCCCTTCTCAAGTCACTGTGCTCTACCCAACTATTCATGAGCCCCAATACTTTGCAATACAGTGTTACAAGAAATTCAGATTATCTATCCTAATAAATTAAACTCCCTTTCTCTCCTGCCCACTCACTGCTCCTAATACAATTCATATACACACAGAAAGCACTCAAAAATGAAAAGCAGATAATGTCGTAACACCAGCTAACTGCACAGAACTTCAATAACAAACACGGCAAAGCAACTTTAGGAACTCTCAAGGTAGCCAGATTTTCCACACAGGGCATACGGAAAGGTAAATCCCACGAACTCATTTTCATGAGGTCTTTCAAGTCATCCCGCTCCTCCTATAATCACTTTAAATGTCTGTTCTAGCCTGTCTTCCAGGCAAAGCCCACTTTCTCTCCCCGCTAAAAGCTTTTAATTTTTATTATGTAAAATTTTCAACATTCCAAATAATGAAGTGAACATAATCATCTCCTATGTACCCATCACCCGACTTCCAACAATTATCCGTATTTTTAAAATCTGGCTGTCTCATCTATGCTCCTAACCTTGTTTGTTAAAACAAATCTGAATTACACTGCCTCATCTATAAATACATAAGCACATAGTGGTGTGTTTTTCCTCACAATAGTGGAAAAGTAATTCCATGTCTCCCAAATATGAGAAATAACCTATAATAATCTAGCCTTGCTTATTAGGGTTACCTCTCCAATGTCTCCCTGCACCACACGAATAGGGTCGATCAGGATGTCTCTGGCCAGTTTTTCAATCTTTTTCCGAAAAGTTGCACTGAATAAAAGAGCTAAAAGGTGAAGCAAATTCTGTTAAAGAAACAGTGACTTCGGTTTTGAAAACCCACCAAGCCTCCTACTGATACTCAGAATTAATTTAGTTTAATAAAATAAACCCACCTGAACTTTTAAAATTGTTTCAAAATCGATTCACTAAGGAAAAAACCATTTTCCTTTTTCCATTTTTATACATTCGCAGTTAAGACAGGGACTGTCAACATGGTTCGAAAAGGCTCTGACTTCCAGTTGGCAGCCCTGCGCTGTGCTTTAACTCTACGTGCTGATAAACCCACGTAACTTGGGACAGGTCATTTAATTCTCAGGCTTGGATTATCATCTACAAAAGCGAGTGAGTTGTATCTGATGATCTCGAAGGTTCTGTGCCACTCCAACTTTTTATCTCCTCCTCTATGGTTCTCACCAGTACCCACATGATCGTTTTTGCTGCCATACTGTGAGTGTTTATAAAATACATAGGTGTTTATTCTGAATACAAATGTGACAATAAAACGGCTTCATACATACTCTGTCTGTCAGGACGGACATGACTTGCTATGGATCGCACCTGGTACTCTGGAAAAAGTAAAACAGTAAAATTAACATTATAACTCCACATGATGGTTTGGGATGTCTAGGAAAAAGTCATTTTAATAAAAATATTCATATGAGGAGTTATAACTACTAAAGAAAATGTGAAACTCCGAGGCCCATCATTCAGTACGAAACCCAGAAATCCCTTCCCCTCCACCCAGCCAAGCTGGGCCCCGTAGTTTCCATCAATAAAGATGGGTTATTCAGAATTTCCACAAAGCTGGTTAAGTTGGGAGGACAGGAAAGCAAGGAGCCTAAAATGATATGACATCTTCTACCTAAGAACATAGACCCTGACCTCCACAATCAAAGTCATATGAATAAAAATAGAGAAAATATTTTCCCTATACACAAAGGCACTTTCAAAATGTCTGTAACCCCATCAAGCCTAACATACTTTGTGAGAGAATACTTAAAAATAGTTAATGGTTTAGCTCTTTCTCTATGGTTTAATCCTACACAGGAGTATTTTTAGCATCTCTCATACAGAAAGAAAATGCTAAGTCTAGAAAGACAAGAAAAAACAAAATATCATGAAGATGCAGACAGAAGAAACTGGTATCAAAGGCATACCAAATCCCATGTCAAACATGCGATCTGCTTCATCAAACACAAGGTAAGAGACTCTTTGAAGATTGGTAGCTTTCTTCTTCACATGATCAATTAGTCGTCCCTATGAGATCCAGAAAATGAATAGGAAGTATAATTAAAGGCATTTATAAGAACTTTCTAGAATTGTACTCCTGGCAAAAGTACTAATACTCCAGCTGTTGAATGTAACAGACACTGGGTCGAACAGACTTGGGACTTAATGCGCTACAGAGCTTAAAAGAACAGAAAATTAAGAAAACGCCGTTGTGGGAACACGGCCAGAACTATTTCATGGGGCTTTCTAAAACAACCTAATTTAGGACCTTTTTGATAGCTTTTTATTTAGACTATACTCTTTTAGGAACTTTTAGACTATACTCTTTTAGACTAAACTCCAAATTGTACAGTCCAAAGATCATCTTCTTTTTGATTCCTGATGGTCTCAAGTAACCACAGATCTACTTTCTAGGAAAGCAGTAAAAAAAGCTAAACAGAGGGGAAATCTGTAGCTACTAACATATATGTCAGACGCTCTTAATAGACTGCTAATCTAGGCACCCAATCAAAATAAAACCAAAGCCACAAGTTGTGATTATCAGAGTATTCTCGACCCTTCTTTACCACATTTAGGGGCCATTCCATCCAATAACCAACACCTTTCCATACCAAGAATGGCTGAGAAGCCACTTGAACCCAAGACATACTTACTGGGGTACACACAACAATCTCTGCCCCCTCCTGAAGGGCCTTGGCCTGCTCCCACATGCTTCCTCCTCCATATACGGCAACCGATCGAAGATTATACGCTTTCCCAAACCGCTTACATTCTGCATGGATCTGCAAAGTTGTTGACACAATGATATGAACAAACCAGGACCCTGACCAATACCCAAAAGGGAGTTCTAAAAAAAAACAAAAAACCCAGAGAATGTGATGTCATAGAAAATCAAAAGCTAGAAAATGCTTTAAAATCACATTTTTATTCATAAAGTAAATGAACAGAGCACCAAGAGGCTATCTGCAACCCTGTCTTGATTATTCTTTTTTTCTTTTAAACTTTTCTTCCTGACTTTGTCATTGCCTTTCTACCCAAGCAAAATGAATTAACCCAGGAGGAAAACCCTGGGATCTTAAAATACAAGCAATTCCCGATTATGTTTTCTCTTTCAACATTTTTAGGGAAAAATAAGTGTTTGGTCATATGGAAAATACACAGGAACACAGTATTTTTCAAAAGTTTCCTGGTAGCACAACAATGTGAATGTTCTCCATACTATGGAACTGTATACCTAAAAAATGATTAAAATGATCAATTTTATGCACATTTCATCACATTTTGAAGGAGCTTCCCAGTTAATTCTACCCTCTTGACTGACTAATCCCTTCCTAGTTCACACACAGAAGGGGGCATTCTACACAAAGCACGCACCTGCTGGCAGAGCTCCCTAGTAGGACACACGATCACTGCGATTGGTCCATCTCCTGGTTCCAATTCCTTCTGGTCCATTATATGAATCAACATGGGCCAGATAAAAGCTGCAGTTTTCCCACTGCCTGTTTTGGCAATACCAATCATGTCTCTACCACTTAATGCCACAGGCACACCCTAGAGAAAAAATAAAGTATATCCACTCTAAACTTTCACTTTGAAAGACACACTGAAGGAAATCCTAGGGAAACTAATGACATTCATCTCCAATGAAACAAAAATATCCTGATAGGTCATGCACAGTGGCTATAAAATAATAAGGAATACCTGGCATTTCCATAAACTGCTTGATTTATAGCAAATAATATTATCATTCTCTACAAGTGGGTCAGCCACGGTTTACAAAATATGAACGACCATTTTGCTTGAGATACAGAAATAAAAAGCTGCAATTTATAATGTTAAGTGGGTGGCTAAAATCAGAAAAATTTCCACTTGAGAAGGTCCAGACTAGCTTACTCATCCACATACAGAAAATTCTCATATTCTGTGTAGGAATGAATAAATCCCATATATAAATGGAAAACAAAAGTTATTACTTCCAGTTACAAAAGAGAATTTTCAGGTCATGGCCAAAAGAATCTTAGTCACTGGCAGTGCTTGTCTATACCCAAATCTTTTTAATTATGTTTACCTAAAAAACTGCTTTCTTCAGGTCATATTTTCAAGATATGTAGCAGATACAAAAGAATATTTCCCAGCCCCTTTAGCAACATCTTAGAATGGTCAGTAATATACTTTTGTTAATTTTTTTTTTTTACCCTTTAATTTTTAAATGTTTCAAAAATACTCTTGGATTTCATGTATGTTTTTTCCAAGCAAAATTTGGAGACTAAGCCACAGATGAAATATTTAGATACCTTCTATCTATGCCAATATAATTTTGGACTACATGCTGTTTTACTGCTCTGACTTGTTTGTAAAATCAGCACAGTCACTGAGTATCATCCTGCTTTGTTGTTCTTTCATTATGCTTTACTTACCTGGCACTGTATTGGAGTGGGCTGTGTGTACTCAGATTTCCGAATCTGGTGCATAAGTTGTTCATCAAACCCAAAATGAGCAAAACTACTTCCCGGTCTAGGAGGCGCAGCACCAGAGACCTACAAACAAAGACAACTCCCAGGAGTGACTCATACTTCAAAATGAGCAGCATTGGAAGTTCAACAGTGTTCACCTGCACCTTGTACTGCACTTCAGTATATACAAGGGAAAACAGAAGTCTGGTCAAAAGTGCATACTGCTTGAAAAGGTATAACCCAAGTAATAATAGATCTAAAGCCTTACATAAAAAACTCCATTATAAATATTCCTGAGATAACTGTCACATCATTAAAATGATTAAGTGCCTAGAAATCTCTTAAATTAGAATTTTCTTGTAAGAAATAAAAATATTGCTCAATGAATTGGAAAAAGTCATGAATACTTTTTCTTGTCATTTTGCATAACTATTAACCAGATGGTAGAAAAATATAAAATATACTCTTGAAATAAAATGAAAGTGCAAATAACTCCAAACAAGACATGTCTATACCCACTGGAGCTAGTGTCCCACTTAATGATGGTCCAGCTACTGTCAAACATTGTTCAAACTATACCCAGGTGAAGAATGGGGTTTCTAACCTCCATGTTGACTCCAACAGTAGTAATTCTGCAATGCTTCTAATACTGATAATGTTTAATCAGGATTTCACTTAAAAGGTTATGGTTGGGGGGGTGGGGGGTGTAGGTTACCCGTGGAAAATAGGCAATGCATGGATATGCACACATCCTCTCCCGGAAAACAGGTTCAAACATCACACAGAAATTAGCAAGGCAGACAGAGGCCAGAAAGCTGTCCACCCTAGAGAAGATATTACTGTATTATCTGTGTGTTTCACTTAACTAACATCTAGCAGTACCCAAAACAATGTGGTCAATGTGCAACCCAAAAATTTTTGGCAATTACAAACTATTATTCTGGGGCGCCTGGGTGGCTCAGGCGTTAAGCGTCTGCCATAGGCTCCGGTCATGATCTGGGGTCCTGGGATCAAGCCCCGCACTGGGCTCCCTGTTCAGTGGGAAGCCTGCTTCTCCCTCTCATTCTCCCCGTTTATGTTACCTCTCTCACCCTGTCTCTATCAAATAAATAAATATAATCTTTAAAAAAAAAAACAACAAAAAACCCCTATTATTCTGAAATCAGTGCATACTTTAAGAAGATGTTAATTTCTTCTAATTTTTTTTAAAAAATGTGCTACATATAACTTGAGATGTCTTAATTTTAAAATATTCTAAGACTTCACATATTGTTTATATCTATTAATCCCGTCTCTCCTTCCTGATGGGGACTCTTACCCCTTTTATTTCCAGCCTGCCTAAGGCAGTTCCTAGCACACAGTACTCACTGCAGAAACACCTCCTAACTAATTTTAAGGTCACAATGACTTCTTATTCCAACACAAGATATAAAATTGAACATATATATGGCATTCACATGTGTTGCATTAAAGAAAAAACAATCCTATCCTAAAAGAGCTGGAAGACTAAAACAATAAAAATCAAGACACAGGAGCCTAAAAGGATATAGTTATTACTCTATCAAAGACAGTCCAAGGACCATTAGAAAAGAAGGGTATTTTAGTTTGGATAAGTGATACTACTAACCCTGGACTAACTAATACTAATTTAAGAATATATGGCTTAGGAGAGCCTAGTGGCTCAGTTGGTTAAGCATCTGCCTTCGGCTCAGGTCATGATCCCAAGGTCTCCGGATTGAGCCCTGCATCAGGCTCCCTGCTTGGTGGGGAGTCTGCTTCTCCCTCATCCTCTGCAGCTCCCCCTGTTGTGCTCCCTTTCTTAAATAAATAGATAAAATCTTAAAAGAAAAAAAAAAGAGTATTTGGCTTAATGATCGACTTACCCGAAGATTGAGCTTATGACGGAGATCTATTAGCTGCTGAGGGGTGAGGTTGGTTATTTCTTCATGCTCGTTGTAAAAATTTTTTTCAAATGGTGGATAGTCAATCTGCAGGTCCAATTATTCAAAGTTAGTCTAGAATTCAAGAGTCAATCCTGTAAGTTTGATTTTAATGCAAAATAACCTTTTACACATATTATGTAAGTAAAGCCTTAACCAGCAAGAGAGGACAAAGGAATTCACTTATTCATGACACACATCCCAAATGTACAGCCAGTATCTTTACCAATTTCCACTTTCAACATAAACAACAGCCTATTTCCTAAAGAGACTCCTAGAGGACACTGCAGATGTGAACCACCTTGATGCAGACTAAGGAATCTCTATATAGCCAAAGGCCTCAAAAGACAAGTATTTATTTTTATTTTTTTTAAATCTAAATTCAATTAATGAACATATAGTGAGTGTATTATTAGTTTCAGAGGCGGAGTTCAGTGATTCATCATTCTTATATAACACCCAGTGCCCATTATATCACAGGCCTTCCTTAATGTCCATCATCCAGTTACCCCACCCCCGCCCTGCCCAGCAACCCTCAGTTTGTTTCCTACGGTTTAGAGTCTCTCAAGGTTTGTCTCCCTTTCTGATTTTGTCTTAGTTTTATTTTAGAGGGCAAGTGTTTTAAAGACATTCCACTTTATACATTTAAATATGCTTTGGAATAAGCTGTTCACCTATCTCTAACATTTAAAAACATTTCTAATATTTCCTATGAGACCTTTGCCTTTAGAGGGGTTCTATTCTTTTTAAAAACATGAAACTCTTTACATAACTTTTAAAAAATGTGTGGCTAAGCATTCCCAATTCCAAAGAGGAAAGAAGTCATTCCTGCTACTCTTTTTACAACTTACTGTACTGAGACTAAAAAAATAAACATATCACCACTTACTAATTTGGTTAAATGATTCTCTTTAACCACCTAGGTGGTCTACAATAAAATAATTACATTAATTCTAGATATAGCCTAAAATTACCTTTCTATGGTATTATCAACAAAAAAGTAAGATAGTTTTAAAAAAGTTCTCCTTTAGCACCACAAATAGGCAGAACCTTTTATACTCCCCACCAGGCTGCACTAAGCGACAACAGGATTTTCCTCAGTTCTCCTTTCTCAGAATGGAAGCTCCCTGAGGACAGAATTGTCTTCGTTCACAAACTGTACATACAAATGTGTTATTTTTTGTTATATATATGTATGAAATGAATAAAATAACAAATATATGAATAAATACAAGAAACGAACGTGAAAAAAGCTACAAAGAAGCAGAAAGGCTATCCTTTCCTTACTTCCAGTCTCTCCTGGCAGGCTGCCCGCACTATATGAGGACAACTGTGCGCTACCCCAGCATGACGACGAGGTTTGACAGCTTTGTCAAGTATCTCAAACATCTTATTAGATGATTGTTTCAAGTATTTGTGTGTTTTTCTTATTAGTTTTTCATCCTTTATCTTATCGTGGATGCTTCCTCCCACATTAGTGTCACATTTTTAGTTTCATTTGCCACATGTAAATACCAAGGCATTATTTGGTAGCATCTGTGCAAAAGGAAACATTTAAAAATCTGAGTATAACCCATACTCTAGTCTAGACCAGTAGTTCTCCAAATGTAGTCTCAGATGCCCTTTACACTTATCAAAAACACAATGAGCTTTTGCTTGTGTGGGTTTTATCTGCTGACAGTTACCATATTAAAATTAAAATTGGGAAATTTCTTTAAGATTTATTCATTTAAAAACAGTAACACACCACTATACTAGAACATAAAAGCTTTACTTTAAAAAAAAGTTATAGGGGTGCCTGGGTGGCTTAGTGGGTTAAAGCCTCTGCCTTCGGCTCAGGTGATAATCCCAAGGTCCTGAAATAGAGCCCCAAGTTGGGCTCTCTGCTCAGCAGGGAGCCTGCTTCCTCCTCTCTCTCTGCTTGCTTCTCTGCCTACTTGTGATCTCTGTCTGTCAAATAAAATCTTTGAGGAAAAAAAAAAAGTTATAACCTTGTTTTACATTTTTATATATCTCTTTTATGTCTGACTTAAAAGAAATTGGTCCCTACTATATTCAAATTGTTGCAATATACTGTTTTGATTGAAGCCTAAGAAGAAAATCTGGCCTCACAAAGATATGTAATTACAAAGGGAAGAGAATATTTATTTTCAGTTGTCTTTTCAAATTCTGGTGGATTTTTACTTCTTTGATAGTACACTGAGCCTGGACAAGTGGTCACTTCTTAAAATATATTTTCATTGTATAATCTGACACCACATAAATTACATCCTCACATTATTATATTATAATCCATGGATCTATCACACATTTTGAATGAAGCCTTTATTCATGCACAATCTCGTAAAATCATGCATTGTATATTTGAAAATACTGGTTCACTGAGGTAGTATGCGGATCATCCACATGGTAAAACATTTCACAATACAATAAAAAAAATCATACTTGTTTATCACTATCAACTTCATTACAACAGTCTTTAAGTACTGGAAAGCTGTTAAACTCCGTGAATAGAAGTTTGTGAACAGAAGCTTCCCAAATTCTTATTTTCGCTTGAAAGCTTGAATTCCTATCACTGGCAATAATAAACATTTTCAACTGTTTCCCTTGAGAAGTCATTCATTTTCTCAAAAGAAAATGGTATTCCATGAAAAAAAAGCAGCTAGGTCAGCTTACAACTCAAATACCTAAATGCCTACCCTAGAGACAACTATCCTATTCTGGCATACAACAGAGATGCTTTATTTGTACTTCTCGTTTTGTCACACAGAAGAAAAAGAACACAAGGGTCAAGATTTAATAAATCAGGGGTGCCTGGGTGGCTCAGTGGGTTAAAGCCTCTGCCTTCGGCTCAGGTCATGATCCCAGGGTTCTGGGATGGAGCCCTGCATCTGACTGAGCCCTGCCTCCCTCTCTCTCTGCCTGCCTCTTTGCCTACTTGTGGTCTCTGTCTGTCAAATAAGTAAAATCTTAAAAAAAAAAAAAAAAAAAAAAGATTTAATAAATCATAATTTTTACTGTTTTATCCAGGATTTTCTTTAGTGAAGCTGGCCTTTTTTTTTTTTTTTAAACTGTGAGGGTGTGACAGGGAAGAGTATAACCACTACTAGACAAGCTGATAACACTGCCTTGATTCATTCGTGCTAAGGTTTCAGGAATGCGACCTACCTGTGCTTTTAACTATCAATGCAGATACTGATGTGTTGGAAGAGGCAAATTATGCTGGCATTATTATGAAAATAATAATAATAATTATTATTATCATTATATAATTATATATTATATTTTATACATTATATAATAATATAATAATTAATAATAATAATAATCTTTTCAGACTCCCTGAAAAGATCCTTGTAAGAGTCCTTGGACCACACTTTGAGAACCACCATTCTAGATCTAGATTAAGGCATGCAAGACCTCGTCTGATATTTAATCTGAATCAAACACTTTTTTTTTTAAAGTGGGTATATGGATATTCTCATTCTCATTCTCTTTTTCCTGACTTAAGGAAACTATAATTCCTGGCTCCACTTTGAAGGAACAGCTGCTCATCTGCCCCAGATCTGAGAGAAACAATAAAGATTTACAGCAATTAAAAGACAAATGCAGGTCCAAGGGCCCATTCTGAAAGGTAAATGATGGTCTGGAAAACAAGTGCAGTTGCTTGAAAAAAAAGCTTAGCCTAAAATCGAACAGGAGCAAGCGATTCAGCGGTGCCTTGAACAACATAAGCTATAAAGCTTCACTTCCTGACTCGACCGCTTAGCAGAGATGGGAAGATCCCAAAGAACAAATATTTTCATGACATAAGGAGTATGAATCAGGGTTACTGAGATATTGAGAAAATCTAGATATTAAAGCTGAAGGGAACTATCGGCTTTTGAAATAAGAATCAAATTTAGCCAGAAACCCCATACCTCCGAATGATCAATGGGAGGAAGAGGATCAATGATTTTTTTGGAAGGTGCAATGGGATTTCCATCACTGTCATATTCCAGATTATCTTCTTCCTCCTCCTGAACCACACCAGCAGTTGGGTTCTCTGCCATGTACCGAAAGTAAGCTTCCTGCAGGAAAGCACAAGAACATAATCACACCCAAATACAACTAAGAACATCTCTGCTCCTGTAATTAGTGCACACAGTGTACCAGATGACTGCACACAGTTTAAATACCTACCAAGTAAGGCAAGACTTATACTAGCAATGATTCCTTTAACAACAGCAGTATTCAGAGGGACAATCAAAAGAAATGAATGAGACAGTTAGTACTACACAATGATTTAACTTGTTTAACAAGACTTACAAAGCTGTCTATCCCGCAGCCTTCCTGGGGTGGGGTGTCTACCTACCCTGCCCAGAGCTGTGGAACACATGCTATGGACGGACCAATCCAAGTTTGGAAGTTGACACTGATTAGAAGGTTCACAAACCTGGAAAGGGCTACTGCTCACTCTGGTTCCCTTCTCACCATCCCACAACTGAACAATGGGGAAGAAAAATACTGAAGGACAGTCATTAAACTAATGTTCCATCTTGAAATATAAGAATCACAATCAGAACCCTTAGAAAGAGGTAAAGGTTAGATGTTGCTAGAGGCCATCAGAAGATCCCACACTACTTCTTGACTTAAAAGCATAAACATTTAATTTTGGAAAAAAAAAAAAATCAAGCTGAATAAAGCTCATATTTGCTTTTGATGTCATGGCTGATGAACAGTTCCATCTTCAACATGGGGGAAAGCTATGTGAATTTTTCTATTACCAATTGCTCATACAGGCAGAAAAGGAGCAAGTCACGTGACATTCCCTGCTCACTGTCAGGAATGGCCATTTCAGTGAAGGCAACCTCTAGCTTGTCCCCAGTACAGACTTTGTGGGGTGAAAATAAAAGATAGAAATACTGCATAGGAACTCACTTGGTCATCTTCCTCTTCAATGTCATCTCGAATACCCCTGGAAAAACAAGCGGAGAAACAAACTTCCCTGCAAATGTTCCACATACCCAGCTCCATACTTATAGCAAGTTAGTGTTGAATTCCATACAGCACAGGAACTCTCAACACTAACAATAACAAAGCAGCAATAAGCACACTGTACACGATCCATTCAGCATGTATGTGTGCCTTCACCCTGAAAGCTGCACTTTGCACTCTTCTGAATGGGATGATATGGTACCCTAGAAACATCAATTACTAATGAGGATATAAGGAATAAAAACCTTTGAAGATAGATACCCAAAGATCCTAGCCTTGAAAACCCCGTAAGACAAACACAGCGCAGTTGTGAAAGGCATTTTTAAAAGAAACTGCATTTTGTTTAAAAAAAAAAAAAAAAAAAAAGCCAAAACCCCTCTATTTGGTATACACTAAAAAGAATGACACAATTTTCTTACTGTCCCCCAGAGGTTCTAGCTCTGGAGGAACCGGATTCAGCCAAAATCCTTGCAGACAGAGAAGAACTACCTCAATTCTTTTTTAAGTTTGATACTAAAACTCCCAAGAGGTTCTCACGGAGGAGGGGGGTGTCACCACTTGCAGCATCTCTCAGCTGCTACAGAGAGTATGGCTGTGTAGTTCCCACAACCATCTGTTTCTAACAGACTTTCCACCTAACCTAGAGCACTTGCTGTTCTCAAGGCAAGCAACGTCACCAGCGTAGGGCAGCTGGAAGAGGATGTAACACACAGTAAGCACCAAAGCGAGGGCTGAACCTCCATGTGGCGCAGGAAACCTGGCGAGGGCCTGAGGCACTGACTGACAAGCAGAGGGTAAGTCTGACCATGCCCACCTGTGCCTGGTAAGCAAAAGCCTTAAGAGGAGTGTATTCAGCAAGGGGAAAGAGAAGAATTCGCTTTCCCAGAAAATAAGATATTTCAAGTTCTGATTTGTTGCTAAAGCATATCACTCCGTAAATAAACCAGTCTGCATTATTTATTGATAACATACTTTTTATGATATAATCACATTACTCATAATTAATTCTGCAGGCATTAACTGACTTTGTATTAATTATGGGACAAACTCAGAACAGTAAGCCCAAACTTTAGTACTCTTTCAACTCCCACTGTAACTCACTCTTGCATCTACTAAAAAATTACAATGAAACACTAAATATTATTCTACTAAAAACAATGTTTTTAATTACTGCAAATGCAAAGATTTTTGTCATCTCTACTATAAGATACAGGGTAATTTCAAAGCAAGACATTCGTGTATTTTAATTTTTCTCTACAAACTTTGGGGGAATAAGCTTTGTTAATACTTTAGCATTTTTCATGTAACCTTTGTGAGGGAGAAGAAAACAACTTACTTTACGTTTTTTCTTTCCTTGTCCTTTTCTTCAAGCCTCTTCATGTCTCTAGCCGCCTGATCCTAATGAAACAAAAGGCCATATGGAATTGTTTCCACTAAACACATGAGAAGGGGAATTTTTTTAAAGTTAGATTATTTTAATTTTTATAATATATTATTTGTTACAGTGGTACAGTTCTGTGATTCACCCGTCTTACACAATTCACAGTGCTCACGATAGCACCCTCTCCAAAGTCCATCACCCAGCCACCCCACCCCTCCACTCCAGTAACCCTCAGTTTGTTTCCTAAGAGTCTCTCTTACGGTTTGTCCCCCTCTCTGGTTTCCTCGTTTCATTTTTTCCTCTCCTCCCCTATGATTCTCTGCCTCGTTTCTCAAATTCCACCTATCAGTGAGCATGTATGATAACTGTCTTTTCTCTGACTGACTTACTTCGCTTACCCTCTAGTTTTATCCATGTCATTGCAAATGGCAAGATTTCATTTTTTATGGCTGCATAATATTCCCTTGTATGTATGTATGTATGTATGTATGTGTATATATATATGTGTATATATATATATACACACACACACACACCACATCTTCTTTATTCATTCATCTGTCAATGGACAGATGAATGGACACCTAGGCTCTTTCCATACTTCGGCTATCATGGACATTGCTGCTATAAACATTGGGGTGCACGTGCCCCTTCGGCTCACTACATTTATATCTTTGGCTAAATACCCAGTAGTGCAATTGCTGGGTCATAGAGGAGCTCTATTTTCAACTTTCTGAGGAACCTCCATACTGTTTCCAGAGTGCCACACCAGCTTGCATTTCCACCAACAGTGTAGGAGGGTTCCAAAGGGGAATTTCTTCATAAAGAATTTTTAGATTTGAACAAGTACCATCACACCTTTAGCTATGTATTTCGACAGTTACATCTTGATGTAATCAAATTGTATTTTGACATTTTTTCAAAGAGAAATATGTAAATGTTCTAAAAATTTGGCTATATGTGGATTACATGATTTTTAGCTACAATATTTACCAAACATGGAAAAATTAGGAAAAAATGCTTAACAAGTCACTTGAAAAAATTATGGCTACAAAAGGCCTTAAATTCTGGCAAACTAGCCAAACTACACTTTCTCAAAGTGTAGCTTAAGACCATTAGTATCAAACTATTATTGGGGCTAGTAAAATAATGGCAAATTTTTGGATCTGACTTTGGAAAAGACTGTTCTTAACACGGGGTGAATTTGTCCCCAGTGAACATCTGGCAATGTCTGGAGATGTTTCTGGTTGCTTCAGGACGGGGGGGTGAGAGGGACCAGGGGGTTGTTACCAATATCTAGTGTGTAAAGGCTACACATGCTGCTAAACATCTTACAATGCATAGGACAGCCCCCAAAACAAATTATCCCCATATGTTGACAGTCTGAGGTTGAAAAACACTTCTCTAAATCTACCAAATAAGAATTCTTGGGGGTGGAGTTAAATACATGTATTTTCCATTTTCCAAAGGTAATTGTTATACACAACAAATTAATAATCACTGATCTCTTTGTTTTATACATGTGAAACTCAAGGTCAGAAGAATTAAGTAATTTTTCCAAGGTAAAACACATCCTGCACTACCATTTCTTATTATAAAGCAACATGAGTTTTTCTGATTTCTTTGATTTAAAAAAATGTCACTAACTGTAACCTGGCATGGTCAGGTGTTCTAGCTAATTAAATGTTCCTGATAAAGAGGACTTATTTTAATACAGAATATTAAATATAAACAAAATTACTTTTTTAAGGAATATATGGCATACTCAAGACTACAAATAAAGTGAAGATGGTATAAGCAATGTAACATAAGGAATGGGTCACAAACATTTACAGAACCTATATTTTAAACCTACATAAATCCTTTTTTGAAACACTGGTTAAAAATAAGTCTTCATCTTGACTTCAAACACTAGAGAAGTTTACATTTTCTAGTAAAGAATATACCTGAGATCAAGGATTAATACAATATTGTGGCAACAACACTCTCTCCAAGATCAGACAATATCCAATCTCTCTGTCCAAAAATCAGCAAAACCCCTTTGGATATTATATAAAAAACCACCCTGAAGAAGGATATTGTATCAAAAAGATTTACTCTCCTACAGTTTCAACTACTTGAAATGCGAAGCAGGAAAATCTGGGCTATTCTTGGATACTCCCACTCAAAAAGGGTTACACCAAGTTCCATTACAAAAACTTATATCTGAATTTAAACCAGGGATTTAAACTAGGGATTGCAAGATAAAATGAAAAACAGCCTTCTGGGAAATGTCTGTATCCCAAAGGGGGTAAAAGTCCATATAAGACACCTCAAACAGGACGAAACACTACCACCTTTACTTGCAGAGAGAACCATTTAACATACTGAACTAAATCACTACTACGTTGCAAAGCACATGAAAGTTCTGAATAGTTCTGGTGTTATCCCAAAAATACAGTGCTTCAAGAACTTAGATATGGAATGACACAGCAGAAAGAATATGGGATTTGTACTTGAATTCTGGCTTTGCTACCTATAAAGTGCATACTCTTTAAGAAGCAGGTAATCTGAGTTAGTCTAAATCCAAGATGGGAAACAGTAACGGGTACCAATCTGGCAACGAAGGAAGTAAACCAGGATAAAAAAAGTTATTTTCTTTTGATACAGATGTGCTTTGCTTGCACTTTAGTAAGCAGGAATATTCTAAAGAAGCATGCTGCAGCTTTTCCTGTATCACACGGACAAATAAGCCCAGAAAAATATTTCTCCACCGTAAGAAAACTAAACACAAGTGTGAAGATAAATGGTTGTAAATGGCAGCTTCAATCTCAAGATGATAAAAGGAACTGACAGACCTAAGGTGAACAAGAAAAAGCAAGCCCTACCTATCTAAAGCAGTTAGCCATTAGCGCACAAAACTGCTTTTGTCTTGCAAGAATGCAGGCTTTAGTCTTGCCCGAGTGTCCACTTTTCAAGAGTCTGAACTTTTAGATAAAATCTTCTAATCTTCAAAATTTGGGCCCACATGTTTAAAAGGCAATATCTAGGCCAAAGAAAAACATCTACATTGTTTTCCTCTTTCCCTCCTTTCTTAGAGATGAGATGTGGCTGAAGATTTTAGCTTACAAGTACCTGAGGAATCTGGAAGGACTCTTTTTCATAAACAATGAAGTGACAGTTTTTTGAGCAAAAGGAATAACGTGACAAACAACATGCTTTAGTCTAATTACTCTGTTTCTGTACACCACATAAATGGGAAAACAAAGAACTGAAGGTGGGAGAAAATTTACACCCAGACAAGAGTTAATCAAAGTGTAAAGCAGGCTGACTCTAGTGGAAACAGAAAGGAAGGAAGAGGTGCAAGAGACTATAAAAATTGAGAGAACTTGCCATATAAGGGGAAAAGTACCAGGACATACTAGAAAGAGCTAGGTTCTCAGGACTACTAAGCCAGAAATACCCAGGTCCCAGCTCTGCCACACAGTTACCAATGCGCTTTGAGGCAAGGAATTTGAATTATCATAGGGCTCAGTTTTCTTGTTGTTTTTTTTTTTTTTTGTCTGTTTGTTTTTTAAATTGTATTCCCATATATTTTTTTCTGCCAACTCCCCACTGTTATTCTGAGGATTAAATGAAGTTAAGTCATGAACATGTTTGATCTCCTAAGCATTAAGAATATAAAAGACAAAAAACCTAGTTGAGGAAGAAAAGATGCCAGGGGGACCCCACCCATGTAAAAATGGTCAGGATTTAGAAAAGCAGAGCTGATACAATAGAGACTGTGAGACTAAAGACATGAATTAGTTACACAGAATTCAAGTGGACAAGGTCAGCAGGGAATGTAGAGTGAAAATAGCAAATCAATATACAGAACTATAGGAATCAATGTATTTGAGAAATTAGCAGGGGGTCATAAAAGTAACAGATAATAGTAAGATGAATATGTAATGAATTTTTTATTGGTACAATGATATGGTAGTCACGTTTTTTAAGTGTTATCTTACAGAGATACAGTGATCCTAATGGATGACATGACATGCCTCAGATTTACTTTAAAACAATTTAAAAGAGGGAAGAGGGATTAGATAATACAAGATTGGCCAGAAGTTGTTAACTGATAAAGCAGGGTGAAGGATACATGGGAGTTCATTTTATTATTCTATTTTTGTATGTATCTGAAATTTTCCATAATAAAAGGTTAAAAAAAAAAGTCAAAAAGATAGGAAAAAAAGGACAAAATGCAAAATCACAAAAGCCTAGTGAGAAGAGTTTTAAGAACAAAGTGGTTACAAGTTTCATTTCTACAGGGAGGTCAGGATGCTGATAATGTTGGTAATAAGAAATAAATATTAAAACAAATATTAAAAGTATAGAACACAGAATTCATAATTTTAGCAAGTTTTTAGAAGTTTAATTGCCTTTCTGAACTTTTTAGAAGTTTAACTGCCTTTAATGCTATACTGAAGAAGGTAATATTCATTCCATGTAAAAATAGACAAAGAAATATTAAAACACACGCATACAAATCTTGAACTACCCTTGTCCAAGGGTCACTATTCAAACTTCTAGGCACCAATCATCTCTGAAAATACTACAAGGCATGTGGACATATGTTTAAGAAGCTATAGAGTCTGAGGGGTGCCTGGGTGGCTCAGTCATTAAGTGACTGTCTTCAGCTCAGGTCAAGATCCCAGGGTCCTGGGACTGAGCCCTGTGCTGGGCTCCCCGCTTGATGGTGAGCTTCTCCCTCTCCCCACTGCTTCGCCTACTTGTGCTTTCTGATAAATTAATTTAAAAATTAGGAAACTATAGAGTATGAAAGCAAAATTCTCCAAAGAGAGGGCAAAAACCAAATTCTGAATGACTGAAACACTAATTTGATCTATTCTAACTCCTGCAGCTTAACAAACAGCCTAGATACTTGCCTCCACTTCAGCCATGAACGCCTCCAAGGGATCATCATCGCTGTCAGAATCTGCTGGCTTGGAATGGAACTGCTGGCGGGTAGGCGAGTTTTCAGCAGGAATGTAAGGTAAATCAACATTGCTAGAGTCTTCTTCCTCATCTTCAAAATATCTGAAAATTTAAAAATACATATATCTGAAAATTAAGAGGCATGACTGGTAAAGTGAACGTTTAATTTGGGGTCGGCGAATTCTTATTTATTTATTTATTTATTTAAAAGATTTTATTTATTTATTTGAGAGAGAGAGACAGTGAGAGAGCATGAGCGAGGAGAAGGTCAGAGGGAGAAGCAGACTCCCCATGGAGCTGGGAGCCCGATGCAGGACTCGATCCCGGGACTCCGGGATCATGACCTGAGCAGAAGGCAGTCGTCCAACCAACTGAGCCACCCAGGCGTCCCTGGGGTCGGTGAATTCTTTAACAGAAATTATTATGCTGTATATATGTTACTAATAAGAGATCTTAACTATACATGTTAGAGACCTCCAGGCTTTGGCAAATGAACTATTATTGTTTAATACACGCAAAATTCTAATATTGCAAAACAAACAAACAAACAAACAACAAAAAAAAAACCAACAAAAAAAACAACAACAAAACCCAAACAAGCAGTCACATTCAAATCACATTTCCAGTTCTGTTAAAAGGGATGAGTTGTCAGTAAAAACTTCATATATCACTGTTGAACAGATAGAGCAAATACTAAAGGAAGTATGCTATGGAAAAAAACCACCTTTGTATATATGTATAAATATTTTTTCTTTATGATCCTTTTTTTAAAAAATTTTATTTGTTTATTTGACAGACAGAAATCACAAGTAGGCAGAGAAACAGGCAGAGAGAGAGAGAAGGGGAAGCAAGTTCCCTGATGAGCAGAGAGCCCAATGTGGGGCTGGATCCCAGGGCCCTGGGATCATGACCTGAGCTGAAGGCAGAGGCTTTAACCCACTGAGACACCCAGGCGCCCCTTTCTTTATAATCCTTAAAAAAATTTCAGCAATATATTCATATGGCTAGGGACTTTTTTTCAGAAGTTCTGGACTACCTTCTGAGGACTGACAGAAAACTTCAAGGATTAAGAATAAATACTCAATCCAGGGGTGCTCAGTCTTTAAGCGTCTGTATTCAGCTTGGGTTGTGTTCCCAGGGTCCTTGGGTTGAGCCCCACATTGGGCTCCCTGCTCAGCGGGAAGCCTGCTTCTCCCCCTCTAACTCTCCCTGCTTGTGTTCCCTCTCTTACTATCTCTTTCTGTGTCAAATAAATGAATAAAATCTTTAAGAGAATAATTATAATAATAAATGCTCAATCCAAAATCATTCCCCACACTTCTTAAATATTCAGAAAAGACAACTTCATAGCTCTTTATAAACTAAAAACAAAAACACTATTTAGACCATATCTCAAAATTAAATAAAATACTAACAACCAAATATTAACTAAAAAACAAACACAGCTTAAAATTTTAAAGCATTTCAGGTCTTCATAGGAATTATTTTAAAAGCTCTAACAACTGGGGTGCATGGGTGGCTCAGTGGGTTAAAGCCTCTGCCTTCGGCTCAGGTCATGATCCCAGGGTCCTGGGATGGAGCCCTGCATCGGGCTCTCCGCTCAGTGGGGAGCCTGCTTCTCCCTCTCCCTCTGCCTACCTCTCTGCCTACTTGTGATCTGTCCGTCAAATAAATAAATAAAATCTTAAAAAAATAAAAAAATAAAAGCTCTAACAACTATCATCTGCTACACATACATACATACTCATTTATATAAGTTTCATTTAGCAAAAGAAGAAGTATCCCTGAACTGCTAAGCTGCTCTCTAGAATAATGATCCTTGACTTTGCTAAACCTTAAACATCTACTTCTGTATTTTAATCCCTGCAACATACAAGCCTTTAAAAATGCCACTATGTGTCCCATCTTGAGCTCTTAATTAAAAACAACAAACAAACAAACAAACAAAAAACCCCACAAACAAACAAAAACACCAACTCAACTTTTCACAACTGGGTTGGAAATAATAGCAGTCAGAGATTTCTGCACACACAGCAAAGAAATTATCATCTTTAAGAATTAGAGCTCAGGGGGCGCCTGGGTGGCTCAGTGGTTAAGCCGCTGCCTTCGGCTCAGGTCATGATCTCAGGGTCCTGGGATCGAGTCCCGCATCGGGCTCTCTGCTCAGCAGGGAGCCTGCTTCCTCCTCTCTCTCTCTCTGCCTGCCTCTCTGCCTACTTGTGATCTCTCTCTCTCTCTGTCAAATAAATAAATAAATAATCTTTAAAAAAAAAAAAAAAAAGAATTAGAGCTCAGGGGCGCCTGGATGACTCAGTGGGTTAAGCCTCTGGCTTCAGCTCAGGTCCTGGGATCGAGCCCCGCATCAGGCCCTCTGCTCAGCGGGGAGCCTGCTTCCCCCACTCTCTCTGCCTGCTGCTCTGCCTTCTTGTGAGATCTCTCTCTCTGTCAAATAAATAAATAAAATCTTTAAAAAAAAAGAAAAGAAAAGAAAAGAAAAGGAATTAGAGCTCAAACCCTCAAACCTTATCTTTTTATAACTACTACCCTATCAGATACTCAAGTTAAAAAAGGTAATTTTGTTTCCTGAGAACTCTGGGCAATAACCCGAGTAGATTTTTTCCCCCCACTATAAGATGTCACAACATAATTGTCTTAAGACCTGGCTGTTGACAAACTGCGTCTCTACCAGTTGTGACAACTGCCTGTGTCACAAAACAACTTCCATGGGGTCAGTAAAAGACTTCAGCAAAAGCCATCAAAAACCCATACTATTTACAACTCTTCAGTCGGGGGCACCTGGGTGGCTCACTGGGTTAAAGCCTCTGCCTTTGGCTCAGGTCATGATCCCAGGGTCTTGGGATCGAGCCCCACATTGGGCTCTCTGCTCTCAGGGAGCCTGCTTCCTCTCTCTCTCTGCCTGCCTCTCTGCCTTCTTGTGATCTCGGTCTGTCAAATAAATAAATAAAATCTTTAAAAATAAAATAAAATAAAACTCTTCAGTCATATTTAGGTTTCAATAGCCTCATATCTTTTTCTGGAACAAGGAAAGAAGTAAGCAAGCACACAAGCATTATGTTCCTTACAAATGAATAAACTCAACAATTTAACTTATTATTTAACTTATTATTAGGGACAATATAATTCAGTGAGATAAGAAATTAAAGAAATCATATTATTATTCAGGAAACAAATGGTTTCTTTACCTCAATTTCTGTTGATAGAATGAGTGAGTATCTCAAAGTCCACCCTTGGCTAAACTACCAGAATTACCACTTACGCATTTTCTTCATCAAAGTTGGCCCGTTTAGATCCAATTTTGTAGAAAGAAGGGAGCTGTGGTGGAGCTGACTTTCCAAATCCAGAAGAAGAGCTGGTTGCCCCAAAGGCACTGTGGGACTGCTGTGGGAGTTTGGGTTCCTCCTTCTTTCCAGCGCTAATAGCAAAACCTCCAAAGCCAAATCCCCTTTTGGTTCCAGGGCCACCTTTATTCCAGTTCATGGTGTCAATGGCTGATCTATAAGGAAAAAAATACACTAAGAATAAATTTAACTTTAATTAGTGTATATTTTAAAAATACACTAATAATAAATTTAACTTTATGAATAAAGTAAATTTTTTATGTCTCTTCCAACTTCTGCCTACAATTCATTTTAAACCTTTGCCTCTCAAAACTATTTAATTTGGGGGGCACCTGGGTGGCTCAGGTGTTTTGAGTGTCCGTCTCTTAGTCTGATGATCTCAGGGTCCTGGGATTGAGTCCCACGTCAGGCTCTGTACTCAGTGCAGTCTGCTTGAGGACTGTCTCTTCCTCCTCCTCTGCCCTCCCCACACTTCTATGCACTCTCTCTCTAAAATAATAAATCCTAAGAAAACACTCAAAAACAAAAAACTACTTAACTTTGTACTTCAGCTATGTGATATGCCAACCCCAAAAGAACAGTCAAATTTTCTAAAAACACTGAAGAATTACTCATTTTTTAGGATCACAATCTAAACAGGAGTGTAGTATTTAACATCACCTCCTTCAAAAGGATTTGACTGTGAATTTAACATCTTTAAGCCACCAAAAATACTCAAAAGACAACAAATATTTTGAGGATCTGATGAGTGCTAGGCTTCTGTCAGGCAACTAAAGATACGAAGATGAAAAGACTTAATCTCTTAATATTTGTTCCCAAGAAGTTTATATTATAGTCTACCAGGAAAATAGATGACCAAACGCCCTCCCTCAAATAAAAACCTACAACTACAATATAATGTAGTGTTTGCTGTCACAGAGACTGAGGTGCTATTAGCAAAACTGTCCCAAAATGAAAGATTATCCTTTGGTAATGAAACCAGAAGAATGAAAGAATCAAAATCTGAAAGATCAGTTATTTGTAGACAGTATCTATGCAATTGTCTCTGAAGGGTACTCACAAGCTGTGTGTTTATTGGAAAATGCCCACTAGAACACTAGCCAGGAAGAAAAAATGATTCATGTTGCCTAAAGTACTCAGACTATGGTTAAAAAGTGCAAAGAAATTTCCTGAGCACTGATCAAATCATTTTAAAAACAATACTTACTAGTCTTGGCCCCAAAAAACCCTTTTTAATGACACAAGCTACCTAAGTTTAATAGAAAAAAAAAAAAGTTTAATAGAGCAAAAAGCAACAAAATTTAAAACTACTTGAAATTTCCTCTCCTAGATATATAATTTTGGTATCTGTTGTTATTTCTTCTACACTATGTGTATACACAAATTTAAAAACAAAACTGAAACCATACTATATGTATTGTTTTAGTTACCAATTTCTTCACCTAATGATACACTATAAACATCTTTAAATGTCAACAAATACATTTCTCCACCACTATTTTTATTTTTTAAAGGTTTTTTTCCCCCAAAGATTTTATTTTTTTTATTTTTGACAGAGAGAAGGGGGGTGGGGGGCAGAGGGAGAAGCAGACTCCCCGCCAAGCAGGGAGACAGATGCCGGGCTCGATCCCAGGACCCCGGGACCACGACCTGAGCCAAAAGCAGACGCCCAACCAAATGAGCCACCCAGGTGCCCCTAAAGCGTTTTTTAAAAAAATATTTTCGAGAGCTAGAGAGAGCACAAGTGGGGAGGTGGGCA
The DNA here is from genome assembly GCF_022355385.1 of Mustela nigripes. Lineage (NCBI taxonomy): Eukaryota > Metazoa > Chordata > Mammalia > Carnivora > Mustelidae > Mustela > Mustela nigripes. The sequence continues at coordinate 14,577,374 of NC_081572.1, forward strand.
GAAGGAGAGAGAATCTCAAGCAGACTCCATACTGAATGCGGAACCCTACACAGGGCTTGCTCTCAGGACCCTGTGATCATGACCTGAGCCAAACTCCAAAGTCGGGACACTCAACTGAGATGCCCAGGCGCCCCCCTCCACTACCGTTTTATAATGTTGTGAAACATATCACATAGCTGAATCTTTGCACATACCCGTAGTTACTTCTTTAGGATCAATTTTCTTTTTCTTTTTTTAAAAGATTTTACTTAAAAATATAAAAAGATTCTATGTATATGAGAGCAAGTGAGAGACAAGAGTGTGTGAGGGCACAAGTAGGGCAGAGGCAGAGAGAGGGAGGAGGCGGCTCCTGGCTCAGCAGGGAGCCCAAGGTAGGGCTTGAGAGAATCACTTTGCAAAATGTAATTGCTTAACCGAAGGGACTATGCAGTCTAAGTTTTAAAATCTTAACTACTATTTCCGTTTATGGAGAAGTGCCCTATACACACTGAATAAAAGGGCATAAAACCAGGTGGGTGGCATGATTCAATGTCATTCAATATAACAGTATGGTTAGACACACAGATCTGGAAAGCTGTTTATCAGAATGTTAATAGCAGTTATTTCATTTTTACTTTCTTCCTTGTATTAAGGTTCACCATTAAAAAGAACAATGTGTTTATAATGGATTCTGAAGCCAATGGGGAAAAGAGTTCCCAAAGCTGCTTTTCACACTACAACATTGTTGGAAAACGGTGAACATGCTCTACTTTTCTGGTTCTGTGCCCCTCCCCATATATACCTTACAGGTTGTGTTTCAACTGTTATCATGCAGCATTTAGTTCAGTCTACTTAATACTAAAACTCATTTATGCTGAGTCAATCTTCGCCCATAGTTACAGGTAGGGAATGTCTTTGGGGGTGGGGGAAGATGTCCTTAATCATTTTGGACCTTCCATTAAAGTTTCACGTGGTTAAAATAAGTACTTAGTAAGTACTAGTTTGCTTGAATTTAAGACCATCTCCTGCTTTCTTCAAGAATCCCTTAAAGAGAATCAACATGATTCTAATGAGGTAAGATTTAGTAAGAACATTTACAAGCAAGAAAACTCTAGCATCTGGTAGTATTGCTTAACCAATGTGTGAACCTGACTTTACAACAGCTGCTCCTAAACAACAAAAATGATGAATCTGAATTTAAATATTTTTCCTAGTGTATATAAAGTATCATGAGGGGCTAATAAATAAGCCATAGAAATCAGAAGATAGACAAAGAACAATGGAAAAACACCCTTTAAGTTTGGGTAGATTTTAAGAATCACATGAACAATCTCCTAGCAGGAGAACTCAGTGGTTTGCTGAAAGCTTGCTGAGGACTATCAGACGTATTAGGAGCTGGGCACTTATATACTAAAAAATACAGTCCCATTCTGAAGGGGTTCAAGGTGTGGTTTAAAAACAGCTAAAAAACCAACACAATATGCTGTGGCAGAGGTATTGCACCGAATGTGCTCAATGGTGGCCCAGGAAAGGGGTATGAACCCAGGATGAGTTGGGAAGACAGTTTTTCTGGAGATGACACAGTTTTCAGTTTTAAAATCTGAAGAGGTATTGGACCAGGATAGAAGTGTGAAAGGAGGGCATTTTCGACTGAAGAAAAGTATCACCAAAGAGAACTAGAAATAGCGCCATGCAGCTAGAGTTCAGCAGGACATCTAGGAAAGTTCTAGAACACATGTTCAGAAAGACAGGCAGGGCCCAGATAAACGGGTTAGAACATGAGATGGAAGAGCCAAGGAAAGATGCCAGGGTGGGTCTATAAGTGCAGAGAAGGGTCTGTGATGGAGCTGTAGATTTGATATAACGCACCTGCATCTGAGGTTTCTGGGGTAGATAAGCCGGCAGAGAGAGGGCACAGAGAGTGAGAAAACGAGCAGGACAAAATGTTAGAGTACGTAATCCTTAGGAATGGGCAGGGAAAGAGAAGCTCACACGGCCACCTGAGAAGGAGAGGAGGGAGGGAGAACAGTGGGGAATAGTGGCACAGAAGGTGCGGCAAGTTTTATAGGCAGAAAGAATTGTCCGAAGTTAAAAACTAAAGAGATGCCGGAAGAGCAGAACTTAAACTGTCTCTGTTGGGATATGCAACCAGGAAGTCATCAGGGCAAGAGTTTCAAAGGAATAGTAGGGGCAGGGTTGAGGAGTGACCGGTAAGTGGTAGACAGTAAGACTAGGTCACAAGGAGTAAAGATTACTTTCTAAGCTTTATACCAACGATAGGACTGAAAGAGTGAGATGCTGACTAGGATTTTGTTTGTTAAGAAAGAAGCCGGGCACCTGGGTAATTCAGTCAGTCTGGTTAAGCATCTGCCTTTGGCTCAGATCATGATCCCAGGGTCCTGGGACCAAGTCCCACATTGGGCTCCCTCCTCAGCAGGGGAGTCTGCTTCTCCCTCTCCCTCTGCCATCCCCTTCCCCACAAATTGTGCTCTCTGGCTCGCTCTCTGTCAAATAAATAAATAAAATCTTTAGGGGCACCGGGGTGGCTCAGTGGGTTAAAGCCTCGGCCTTCAGCTTGGGTCATGATCCCAGGATCGAGCCCTGAATCAGGCTCTCTGCTCAGCAGGGAGCGGTTTCCTCCTCTCTCTCTGCCTGCTTGTGATCTCTGTCAAATAAATAAATAAAATCTTTAAATAAATAAATAAATAAATAAAATCTTTTAAAAAATAAAAAAGGAAAGAAAGGAAACATAAGCATGTTTATATGCTAAAGAGGAAAAGCCAACAGAGATACAAAAACTGAAGATGTAGGATGAAAGGCAAATCCTAAGACAGAGGTCCTGAGGAGGACACTGAAGAAAATAAGATACTGGATAGGAGAAAAGGATGGGCATAGACATAAATTAGACCTAATAAAATCAGAGGCCTCAAATTACAAAAGCACCAAATCACATACTTGGTGTTAAAAGTTTACTTTCTGCTACAAATAGGCAGGTAGTGTGATTTTAGGCAGGTAAGAGTCAATGGCTTTCAGAGGGAACAAGATCCAAAATACACAAAACCTTTTTCTTTACTCTTCTGAGAAATGGGTCACCCAAAAGATCAAACACTTTAGAATCCTCGAGCCTTCACTAGTTGATCTAGAACACACTGCCCATTTTCGCTAATCTACTGCCTCTAGCCAGGCCAAACAACTGCACTTTCCATAATACCACACTGACTAGAATGCTAGCTCCATGAGGCCAGGGCCTTTGTGTGTTCTGTCCAGCACTGAATCCTTTGAACCTATTGTGAGTATAGGAATCAAACGTTTTTTGTTGGATGAATAAATATCATGCACTCAGGCTTTTCAAAATTCACCACAGTATTTGTGAAAGCCATCATCTTCCATTATTATAAACCTTGCCATCCAGCCTTCCTCATGAAATCTAAGCCTATCATCCTCACTGCACCATTAATTCTTTACTCTTGACAATAATCCTTCCTACTGGACTATGTACGCTATACTATGTATGTGCATGGCTACAGACCCTTGACCATCACAGAGGTTTGGGGGATTATAACTGATATAACAAGCAAAAGAGAGCCAACCTAATCTTTATGGTTGTATGTTTAGAAGATTTTATTTATTCATTTATTTGTCAGTGAGAGAGAGTACACACAAGCAGGCAGAGGCAACGAGAGAAGCAGGCTCCTTGCTGAGCAAGGAGCCTGATGTAGGACTCGATCCCAGGACCCTGGGATCATGACCTGAGCCAAAGGCAGTGGCTTAACCAACTAAGCCACCCAGGCAACCCTATGGTTGTATGCTTAAAAAAATAATAAAAAATAAAAAATAATAATAATAAGGATGACCACCCCTTCTCTGTTTAGGCTACTAAAGTTAATTTGCATTCTCTAAGCAATCATTGTTTGGAGATGAGACATCCAGTAAACAGTTTATCAAAAAAGAAATATAGTGAGCATATTAAAAAACTAGCTATATTCCTGCTATTTATGGGTCTTCTCAAAGCTCCCTTTATTTGGTCTTAGCCATGTGCGTGCTTCTAAGCCTTCTCTTAGATAACAATAATATGCCTGCTACACCTTTCCTACCAAGCTGGCAAACTCCTATCAAACAGCTCTGAAATTTCACCTCTGCCTCCATAATCACTTCTCATATTGACAAGAAAAGGCAAAAACAACAACTAACTTCAGTGCTTATAAAATCACCGCATGGCTTCCACACCCAGGTGAAGTTCACAGACTTCCTGAAAAATACCAAACAACCAAAAAAATCTCAAACGATCCATTTAAAAATAGGCAAAGTACCTGAACAGACATTTCTCCAAAGATATATAAATGGCCAATAAGCATATGAAAAGGTGCTGGACATCACTCATCATTAGGGAAATGTACACGAAAACTACAGCTCCTCACTCATTAGGAGGACTACTAAAAAAACCAAAAACGAACAAAAAAAACAACACAACAGAAAAAAACAAATGTTGCCAAGGATGTGGAGAACCTGGAACCCTGAATAATGCTGGTGGGAATTTAAAATGGCTCAGCCACTATGGAAAACAGTATAGTAAGGCGGGTCTTCAAAAAATTAATCACAGAACTACCATATGAGGGACACCTGGGTGGCTCAGTAGGTCAGGCGTCTGCCTTCAGCTCAGATCATGATCTCAAGGTCCTGGGATTGAGTTCTACACCCGGCTCCCAGCTCAACAGAGAGCCTGCTTCTCCCTCTGACTGCCATTCCCTCTACTTGTGTTCTCTGACCCAAAAAAAGAAGAAATGAAAAAGACCTACCATAGGACCCAGCAATTCCATATCTGGGTATACACCCGAAATAACTGAAAGCAGGGAGAGCTGAGCCATGATCTCAGCAGTGCTATTCACAACAGCCAAAATACAGAAGCAACCTAAGTGTCCATGATGGATGAGTAAACTATTATACACACACACCCCAACAATATTATGCAGCCTTAAAAATGAAGGAAATTCTGACACATGCTACAACATGAATGAAACTTGAGGGCATCATGTTAAGGAATTAAGCCGGTCAAAAAGGACAAATAGCGTACAATTCCACTTACATGAGGTAAAACAGTTAAACTCAGAGAAAGAAAGAAGAATGGGTTGTCATGGCCTGGGGGTGCAGAGGAATGGAGAGTTATTATTTAATGGGTACACAGGTTCAGTTTTACAAGGTAAAGAATTCTGTGAACGCTACAGTGGTTATGGCAACGCAACAATGTGTACAAAATCAATGTCACTGAACTATACACTTAAGACAGTTTTGTATGTATATTTTAAAAACAACAAAAAATTATGAAAATTAAAGAATTAGAGCCATTTGCACTGTTTTCCCACTGCTATTTCATCCACTTTATGAGGGAAGAATGATGTCTAGACCTCAGTCTCTGCTCTGAGATGCAAACATATTTGTAAAAATTCAACTACCTTTTCTCTTTAAAAGATTGCATTTTAAAATTTCTAATTTGAAGAGAATTAGCTTTGTAACAGAAACATGAACAAAATTTCGATACCATATACTTTAAAGAGAACAACCTGGGGCACCTGGGTGGCTCAGCTGGTTAAATAACTGCCTTTGGCTCAGGTCATTATCCTGGAATCCCAGGATCGAGTCCCGCATCTGACTCCTTGCTCGGCGGGGTGTCAGCTTCTCCCTGACCTCTCCCCTCTCATGCTCTTTCTCCCTCAAATAAATAAATAAATAAATAAAATCTTTTTAAAAAAAATAAAGAAAGAAAGAAAGCGAACAACCTAAGTTTTTTTGTTTTTGTTTTTAAGACTTTATTTATCTATCTGATGGACAGAGGTCACAAGTAGGCAGAGAGGCAGGCAGAGAGAGAGAGGAGGAGGCAGGCTCCCTGCTGAGCAGAGAGCGGGGCTCGATCCCAGGACTCTGGGATCATGACCTGAACCAAAGGCAGAGGCTTTAACCCACTGAGCCATCCAGCCACCCCCACCCCCCAGTTTGGTCTTAATAATAACATTGTTTTATACTGATCACTAACTACTTTCTTAGGTATCAACACTATGAGCGACACCTCTCCTTCCCACTTCCATTTCCATTATAGAAATAATTTCCTAACAAGTCCACTCTCCAGCCACTATACCATTACCAGAGTGACCAATGATTCAAAATGTACTGAGTGCCTATTTTGCCAGGTACTGTTCTAGGCGCTTTGGATAGAGTAACACAATCAGACACAGCCCCAGCCCTCAGAGAGTTCAGTTCAGCCTGGTCCAGGAGAAAAAACAAATCATAATCTCAGGTACTAAAAGTGCTACCAAAACAAAGGCAAAAACAGAAAAAGACAAGCAAGAAGAGGTAAGCTATTAACAGAGAGAAAGAATACAAGTAAGGCCTCTCTGCAGTGACTGAAATTTGGTATTTGACATTTGACAAGTAACACTCCACCCCCTCAACTCTACTGTTTTAAGAATGCCCCGCCCTTTTAAAAAGATTTCATTTATTGGAGCACCTGGGTAGTTCAGTTGGTTAAGCATCTGCCTTTGGCTCAGGTCATGATCCCAGAGTCCCAGATGGAGCCCCGCATCCGGCTCCCTGCTCAGTGGGGGGTTTGCTTCTCCCTCTGCCCCTCACCTCACGTGAGCTCTCTCTCAAATAAATAAAATCTTTGAGAGAGCACGCGCGAGTGCCAAAGCATGCATGCGCCTGAGTGGGGAGGAGGAGGGAAAGAGGGAGAGGCAGACTTCCTACTGGACTCAGAGATCATGACCTGAGCCAAAGGCAGATCCCTGTCTGACTGAGCCACCCAAGCACCCCTAAGAATGTCTGTTTTATCGGAAAAGTCATGCTGATGTACTTCTAGAGGCTGCATCTAAACCAGCAAATATTTCATCATCTCTGAGAAGTGACTCTATGTGGTAAAGCACAAAATAATGAAGTAATAGCCAAACATAAGTAGCAAAAGAGAAAACAAATTTCCACCTCTTTTGGTTTGTTAATACTGTGGAAGTAGGGAAAGTCACACCCAAGGGTGGTGAGCGTTCGTATGCTCAGCAACAACCTTCTTCCAGGTCCTTCAGATCCTGGCCCCAAATCTTCCTGCAGCTCATTTCTCACTCTGTCATACCCTTTAATTCAACAGTTCTCCACTTGGTCAATCAAGCTGGAATGAGACTCTCCACTGTGCCAACACTACACACTTCACCATTCCTATCTCCCAGGGTTTCCCCACACGCATTGGTGTTTCAAGAAAACCACGCACTTTGGTAAACGCTCTTCCCATAACCGGAATTCCTTTCCCACCAATCTCTCACTATACCTATCTACCAAAGTCCTATCCTTGAAAGCCTAACTCCTAGAACTATGACATGAATGATGCCCCGGAGAAGTGGTAGCTCATTTCTGAAACTCTCTTTCTAGTCTTAAAACATGCAACACTGGGACACGTGGCTGGCTCAGTTGGTTGGACAACTGCCTTCGGCCCAGGTCATGATCCCAGAGTTCCGGGTTCGAGTCCCACATCGGGCTCCCAGCTCCATGGGGAGTCTGCTTCTCCCTCTGACCTTCTCCTCGCTCATGCTCTCTCTCACTGTCTCTCTCTCAAATAAATAAATAAAAATTAAAAAACAACAACAACAACAAAAAACACCCAACACTTCATCATTACTATCTGTGTTCTAATTTCCTCTTTCCAACTCTAAGTTATAGGTTTCACAGGTAAAGAAGCAGACTTATTTTTTTAATCTCTTTTGTTTTCCACAGTATGTACTCGTTGTTTATTCAGTATGCAAGAGTCCCAAGGAGATTTATGACTTGGCCAAGGAGCTAGCATAAAGTCCCACTCGGTATGGTTCTAGGCACTGAAATGCTATGATTTAGCAGAAAATCATAACAGCACAGTAAAGTATCACAGACTACGGAGCGAGGCTACGTTCAAACTCTAGCCTTGCCACTAACCTGTTGTGAACCCCAGGAAGTTACTTGGTTTCTCTAGTGAGATGGTAAGAATGTCACCTACTTGACAGGGTGAGTGTAAAAAACTGAAATTACAAAATTACACTTAGAAGAAAGGTTAGCACACAGAAGTGCAAGGCACAAAGAAGTGCATAATACGTATTAGCCGTCATAGTTACCATTATTATTTCTCCAAAAATCTGTTTCTCCACCAGTAAATGGAGAGTATCAAGCTAGACTTATCTCTTTCAACTCTCGGATCCCACACATACGTGCCACATGACACTGAAGATGTCCGAGATCATTAAGAGCTGACAAGTAGGGATGGCTTTATAAGAGAACTAGAACCCCAGGCTAGGCACAGGAGATGCAAGCTAATTAGAGAAGTATGAAGAAAGAAAACAGTTTCAGAAGAAAGCTAGAAACAGCAAAGGCTAGGAAGAATAAGCAAAGACAGAATAAACATGGAACATAAGAAAGATTATTTGTCTAGAGTTTATGTTTTGGGCAATAGTAGAAAATAAGCTACGATCTTAATGCCTTTAAAAATAGTGGACTACAAAACAACTGATTATAAAACCATGTTACTTTATCAGTTGTGTTTCTGGAATAGGAAGTCCTGGTGGTAGCTGATTAGCATCTATTCATCTGCCTTGAAAACATCTCAGACACTATACACTGGGCAGCTCTTTAATGAGAATCTGTACACAACCGCAGAATTACTTCATTTTCTTCTAAAGCCAAATACAAATAAATTCTGGCTACTTATTCTGGAAGCATCTCTTTCCTCTCTGTTAGCTTAAAGAAACTAAGATGGTTCTATGAATTTGACAAATCTAAAATAAAAACAAATGCACTCTTCCATGAATTACACTAAATCATTACAACGTAAGTCAGATCTTCCCATTCCTCTGCTCAAAGCCTCGCGCAGAGATAAAGAGAAATCCTCCTAATAGCCTAAAAGTTCCTGGTTGTTCTGGAGTTCCCGCCCCCAGGTCTTCCCTGACCTTATCTCCTACTCCTCCTCCTTTGCTCACAATGCTCCAAAGCACACTGCTCTTCAATACCTCTTAACAGGCCACTGTCCTTTTCAAGGTCTTTACACTCACTGTTCCTTCTGCCTGGACTGTTCCTTTTCCCTGATACTTGGTGGGTTCACTCCCTCACCCCGTTCTAGGCTGCTTAAATATCAGCTGGTCTGTAAATACCACCCTACCTGCCCTATTTAAAAATGCAATACCTTCCCATCCCTCTTTTTTTTTTTTTTCTAAACCTAAGTCGGTAATCACCTTCTAACACACAGTATAATTTATTATCTCTTTCCCCAAAAAGAAAGTAAGTTTCAGGAGGGCAGGGGTCACAGACATAGAAGGTGCTGGGGAACAGGCACACAGCAGACCTCAACAAAAAAAATTCCTCGAATGAACTGTAGATCAGACCATATAATGCCCCTTCTAGGTAAAAGAAAATACAACATGCTTCTTTTTTTCCACCATCGCTGAAAATCTTAAAAAGTTAATTTTTGTATAAAATACTTATTGCTCACCTCCTATGTGCCAGAACTGGGCTTGGCTCTGAAAAGTTAGAGCAGATTAAGACATAAACTCTACCTTTTGGAAGCTCTAGGGTGTGCGTATGGAGAATACACACAGAAACATCATTTACAGAATACAATATACAGCCAAAGGAAACTGAATGGCCACCCAAAGGAGTGAGGAGGAAAGAGGGAATGCTTCACTAAGGTGATGTGGAAAGCTGTAATTCCCCAAAACTCTCGACCAGCACAACAGTTCCTCCTTATATTACTGGTGCGTATGCTTGCAACTCCATATAAATTATTTACCCGCATCAGATAGGCTCTTAAATAGGCCGCAAAAAGTTTGTGCGACAACAGGGATGTACTCAAGGTTGCACAAAGATCACTGACTACGTTTATACCGTCTTTCGATTGGGCAACTTTTACCTCTCGGGTCCCCTGATTTGGAGGCTTGCATCTGCCAAATGCTGCCGACTTCGGTCAGAACCCTCCTTATGGATATCCCTACTCGGAGCCCGGCACCCTGCAAATCCCTTTCATAGCAGGGCGGGCGGGCGCCGCCTCCGGAAAGCCGCCAACTGGGCCACAATGAGAGTTACGGGAGAAGCGGGAGTCGTGGGAGGGCGACGAGGCTGGGTAGGACCCTTGGAGGCCTCTGCCTCGCACACCCACCCCTCCCGGCCCCCTGCGCCGCCCGTGCCCCGAGGCTCCGCAGGCTCTTTTGTTAAGCGAGGCCGAGGTTCCCTGGTCCTCGCTAGGCCCCGCAGTTGCTTCCATTGGCCCCAAGGGGTAGCGACCCCGAGCCCACGCCCACGTCGCACAGACCTGCCGCTGTCGCTGCAGCGGCAGCTGATACTACCGCCGACGCGGAGAGAATCCCACGGCCAGAGTACGCGCGGTCCAGGCAGCGTCCGCCGCGCTCCTTCCTCTCCGCCCCCTTCGCCGCCGCCGCCGCCGCCGCTTCTCGGCCCGTTGCTGACCGGGGGGGAGGGGAACGCAAAGCTGACATGCGCAGTGCAGAGAGCGCGGGCCGAAGGGCGGGGCCTGGGGCTACGGCTCCCGGAAGGTGCAGCGGGCTCCGGACCTTAAAGCTCCATAACGCCTCACAGACCACTCACTCAGCGGACACTGCTGTTGGGGTGTGCTCGTAGCCCAGGAGGTCGGCCTAGGTGAAGAAAGCGTAGCAATGACAGCCGCCTAGAAATCCCAAGAAAGGGGCTTGGGCGGAAGCCACATATACATAAAATTGTGGACTCCCTAAACTCTGGTCCTTTGCAAATACGACCTAGGCAGCATTTCTCCGCATGCCTCTGGCCACGTGGTCTCGCAGAGCATGGCCACTTTTAGCTTCCGGAGCACCAGTTTAGAGTGATGATAACTTGACTGAACCCTAGTGGAGAGGGCTGGGATCGATGTGGACAGTTCCGGCCAAGAGGCCAGGATTATGTAATTTTCCCAGCTGCCCCACCTTGCCTCCGCTGGGCGGGGGAGGAGGAGGTCTCGCGCGGTTCCCGAGGCCGCGGCCCGCCACCCCCCCCCCCCTCCGCCGCGCGCAAGCGCGGACAGTCCGCACGCATTCTACGTAACGGATGGCGGAGACTACGTGAAGAGTGGCTTAGCGTGACTGAGCTACCTAGTTCGACTGCGTCCTAGAGAGATCGGGGGCAGGAAAATCGCGGTGACCGCTTAAGTGGCAGCCGGTCCTAGAAGCGGCGGCTGCAGGAGCGCTGGGCCGGGTTCTAGCCGCAGTTCAGGTACGAAACGGGCCATGACGCGTTAGTCGGTGGGGCCCAGCCAGGCCGACCAGTGACTTTTAAGTTGCGTGGCCTAGGCAGGTCCCGTTTCCCACCCAGCCCCACTAAGTCAGGCCCGGGGTGACATGGATCGCGCCTTCTCACCTCTCCTGGCCTTCTTAAAAACAGAAAACAAACTTCGTCCACCCCAAGGCCCATTTTCTCTTGGTCTTCGGGGTTGGGGTGATTTTGACGTTTTTGAGAACTTGCCTGCAGAGCTACGGGCAAATGCCAGCTAGAAGGGCAAAGTTACAGGAAGCTACAGGGTGCAACAGGAAGAATGGAGTATAACCGTTAGGATGAATTGATTCTCCATGGTGGGAAAGACTAGACCCCAGTGGCTTAACAGAAGCAACAACCTCTGGCTGCTTTTCTCGGAAGCTTTCTGACATGAGTCCGTTTGTATCCGAGGGGTGTAAGGAGACAGGAAAATATCTACATGTTTTTCAAAAGTCTGGTAGTCTGGTAGTTGTCAGAAAGGCCTAATCTAAAATGACAAGTGGACGCGTGGGTGGCTCTGTGTTAAGCGGCTGCCTTCGGCTCAGGTCAGGATCCCAGCATCCTGGAATAGAGTCCCACATTGGGCTCCTTGCTCAGCAGGGAGCCTGCCTGTGCGCTCGCACTCTCTCTGACAAATAAATCTTTAAAAAAATAATAAAATGACAAAAAGGAATGATTTCCCCCACTTATTCCTCTTCAGATTTTTAAGTACAGACCCAGTTACCCAGAGACCACCCAGTGAGCTAGGGAGATAACTAAACCAGACCTGTTAGTGCTTGTGTTCCCTGCCCCAGGACTCTCAAGACTGGGAGGCCTGGCAGGGAGTTGTGCCTTTGAAAAATGAGATGACAGGTGCAGCAGAGAAACTTCTCAGAAGGAAGGCCAAGATATAAGTGGCTTGGATAACTTTAACCCAAATAACCTTGAAGAAGCTGTGGTACAGTGCTGAGTTATCTTAGAAATGTTTCTATGATGTGAACATTCTAACTGGAAGTTGTGATTGAAATGATGACTTTTTTGCAGTTATTCAAGTTGTCTGTGCCAATGTTAATCTTTATTTGCTTCTATTTGAAAAAGTATAAGATTGAGATTTGGACAGGGAAGCTCTAAGAATTAAGTTTTTTAAATCTTAAAGGGTGTTCATAGGCACAGGCCTTGAAGGAAGTAAGGAGAAATAATATTTATTGAATGCCTTTTATATGCCGGCACATATCTCCTGTAATACCAGCTACATCCTTATGAGGCAAATAGTGAATAGGTATGTGGGGAACAGGGAATTTTAAGTAATTAGTACAAGATCATATGGCTCGTAAATGGTACTGCTGATGTTTTAAACCAAATGTAACTCAACCAAAATATGTGCTCTTTTTCACATTTCTTCCACTTTTAACTATAATAAAAGATTATTAAAGGAACTAGAGATATTTGGAGACATATCACAAACCTCTTTAAGGTTACTGTTAACCTGGTGCTAACCTCCAAGACCAGATATTGGAAAGGATATGCCGTTGGCCTGTCTTTTATGGCATTTCTCACATTATTTGTGCCTTTCAAATTTTATTAATTTCGTTCAATTTTAAGTACATTTTTTTCTTTCATTTTTAGATTTATTTACTTATTTGAGAGAGAGAGAATGCATGAGCACGGGGCGGGGCAGGGGGAGAAGCCGACTCCCCACTGAGCAGGGAGCCCAGTCCCTTGGACCATGACCTGAGCAGAAGGCAGACACTTAACCTACTGGGCCACCCAGGTGCCCCTAATTTTAACTATATTTCTTGATCAGCCATGGATTGCAAGGTATTGGGCAATAGCCTTTGATAGTGAACTGATTCCTTTAAGAGTCTACAGTGTTATATAAATATGAGATACAGAATATTCACTATCCCAGAGCACCTTGAAAGAGTAGTGCTCACTCCCTTTACCACCCACTCACCTCGCTCAATCCCCGCATTCTGGCTTTCATTTTGACCACTTCCTTGCAGTTGCCAATAGTGATTTTGTTACAAGTATTTGGAAATTTCTGGTCCATGTTTTGCTTGAACTTTCTGCAGCAATTGAAACTGAGTTCTTTTCCATCTTAGAAATATGCTTCTCCTTTGACTTCTATAATACCACTTTGACAAGAGTCCCTTCTTTTTTTTCTTTCTCTTTTTTCGTTTTTTTTCCTCTGTGATGAGAACTTTTTAACATCTACTCTTTTTTAAAATTTTTTAAAAAATATTACATTTATTTGACAGAGAGAGAGACAGTACAAGCATACAGAGCGGCAGGCAGCGGGAGAAGGATAAGCATGCTCCCCTCCAAGCAGAAACCCTGACACAGGACTCCATCCCAGGACCCTGGGCTCATGACCTGAGCCAAAGGCAGACCCTTAACTGACTGAGCCACCCAGGTGCCCCCATTTTTTTTGCTAACCATTCCTTCTTAGTTTCCCATTCCAGTTCTTCCCATTATGCCCACCTCTTAGCTGTTATTTGTTATTTGTTTCAAGAGTTTTGGTGTTTGTTTTTTAACCTAATTCTTAATACTCTTTGGGGAGCTCATCTATTCTGGCATCCTCTCTATTTCTATCTTAGTTGGGCTTCTGTCCTGAACTCCAGACTTCTGTTTCAAACCACTTCCTTTTCTCCCTCTGTAAATAGGTAATAATTCCTTTTTATAGGGAGTTTGTGAAAATCAAGAGGTAAATGTTAATCATCTAACATACTACACCTGAAAACACTCCAAACTTTTCAACAGGTACTAAATTTAATTTATCCCCCCCCCCCCAACAATTTTCCTCCTTTGTTCTTTATCTCAAAGATGACTTTGTTCAGTTATGATTCAAGCCAAAACTTAGAATCACCCAGATCTTCCTTTCCCACATTCCTATATCCAGTCACTTTATGCTGACCAGTATAATTCTTAGTAATGTCAAGTTGTTTTCCTGTTCATCCCCAATAGCATTGCCAGTTCAGTCTTGTTTTATCTCTTACCTAACTATCTCAGCCACTTTTACTTTTCCTGTCTCAGGTACATTCCACCTGAAATCCAGTTCACCTTACATATGAGTTATCAGGGTTAATTTGCAAATCTGAAAGTGCCATTCTCCTACCTAAACTCTTAGTTGATTCTAAGCACCCAAACTTCTTCGTGTGGTATTTAAGTAAGGATCGCATGATCTGGCTCTTGCTTGCCTTCCTAGCCTAATTTCCCTGACTTGGGTCTATAAACCCAATGCTCCATTTTACCAGACTTCTAAGATACCAGGGCTCTGTGCTATAGCTATCCCATAGTCTGCAGCACCTCTTCTTGAGCACAGAAACCATGCTTTTTTTGTTTTATTTTTTATTTTTAAAGATTTCATTTGGGGCAGGGCGCCTGGGTGGCACAGTGGGTTAAGCCTCTACCTTCAACTCAGGTCATGATCTCAGGGTCCTGGATCTAGGACTCTCTGCTCAGTGGGGAGCCTGTTTCCCCTCTCTCTCTGCCTACTTGTGATCTTTCTCTCTGTCAAATAAATAAATTAAAATCTTAAAAAAAAAAAAAGATTTTATTTATGTGTGAGAGAGAGAGTGTGCACGTGCGCATAAGCAGGAGGAGTGCCAGGCAGAGGGGGATGCTAGCTCCCTGCTGAGCAAGGAGCCAGATGTAGTACTCAATCCGAGGACTCTGGATCATGACCTGAGCCAAAGGCAGATGCTTAACCAACTGAGTCACCCAGGTATCCCTTATTTTTTTAAAGAACTTTTTACAAAAGCACATCATAGAAAAATTAAGAAGTAAAGGCAAAATGCCCATTATCTTACCATACAAAGTAACTACTATGATACACATCCTTCTAAACCTTTTTGTTGTTGTGTATTTGCTTCTAAAACAAGAGGGGTTCTTAATTCATTTGTAACAATTTTTAATGGACAAAAAATAAATTTGTTTTTTTGTATGTACCCACAGTTTAACCCCACAGTTTCAAATTTTTTACTATCACAAGTAATACTTTCAGTAACACATCTTGAAGCAAAAGTATCATGCAAATTTATGATATTTTCCTTCTGTTGGCATAGTATTTGATGTGATGATGTGTTCAGTGAGGGTACATTTGATTAGATATAGTAGGATCATCTTATGGAAAGCAGCGAGAGCCAGAAGAATTTATAATACTCTGTAGGAATTGGTTAGCCTTTCATGGTTATTGAATTCTTACGTAACAAAAGTTGTGTTTTAGAAAGGCAGTGTGTTTTTTTGGGGAAGAGAAGTAGGGTCGGGGCACCTGGGTGGCTCAGTTGTTAAGCCGCTGCCTTCGGCTCAGGTCATGATCTCAGGGTCCTGGAATCGAGTCCCACATCGGGCTCTCTGCTTGGCGGGGAGCCTGCTTCCCTCTCTCTCTCTCTGCCTGCCTCTCTGCCTACTTGTGATCTCTCTCCGTCAAATAAATAAATAAAATCTTAAAAAAAAAAAAAAAAAAGAAGTAGGGAATAGGGAGAGAATTGAGATGGGGAGACCATTTAAGATAACACTGATTCTTCAGCAGGTGTTGATAACTTGGATTGTCATGGTGGCTTTGGGAACCAAACAAGGAAACACAAGGATTTGATGTCTGATTAGATATGAAGGAGAAAAGGAAATGAGAAAGTAGATATCTTGCTCTTTTCAACAAGTAAAACTGGAAAAATGGGATTGATGTTAACATAGAGATAGAGAAATTTAGGTATCTGTTAATTTTGAGATGTTTGTAGGGCAGTGGTTAGCAGACTGTAGCCTGAAAGACAGACTGTCTTTGTATAGTGTATGAACTAAGAATGGTTTTTACATTTTTAAAGGGTTGTTTTAAAAAAGAACATGTAATGGAGAACAGTATGTTGTACACAAAGCCTAAAATATTTATTATTTGACCCTATTCAGAAAAGTGTGTAGAGCACAGAACTGGACATGTCTGTTACACAATTGGTGCTATAAGGCTGGTGTTTAGATGAGAGGGGAGGACTAGAAATACAGCCTAAATAGATTTGATGGTTTAACTCTTAAGTACTCTTCAAACTCTAGATCACAGGTACTCCCTTTTTTGGGTAATGTCTTAACCTGTTTGGTATGATGATTTCATTGTCATCTATGTTTTCATATCGTTTGGCACATTTTTGTCACAGATCTGATTTCATTATATTTGTTGGTTTGGAAACTTTTTTAGATCGTGGAATACCTAGTGTTCTTTTCAGAAAGCTGTGAAATGCTGATGTATTTAATTCCATCATGTACACTAGGAACAATTTTGTTAGAAAAAAATTACTACTTTAAGTGATGTGAAATCACAGCACTGGCTTACAGTTGAGAAGCAGGTTGAGAAGTGGTTCACAGTAGGGATTCTGGGGGAATAACTGGTTTCAAATCATAGCTCTGTGCCACTTGGTATCAGTATTACTTAGCATCTCTGTGCTTCATTTTACTTATCTGTGAAACGGAGATGTTAATGCTACTTTTCTCAGAAGGTTGTTATGAGGATTAAGTTAGTGGCTTCTTATAAAGCCTTTAGGACAGGGCCTAGAACTTTTGTATCTTAAATGTTTGCTTTGATGATGATGATGTTCATATATCACACACAAAGTTGACCTAAGGATGAAAGGTTTTTTCTATTCACGAATGATTGCTAATAGATAAACAGTTGCATTTTGTTATTTCATTATACTACTTCCCACTTCCTAAATGCTTAGGATTAATACATAGTGTTAATGGAAATCAACCTAAAGGAACATATGGGTGGCTCAGTAGGTTAAGCATCTGCCTTCGGCTCCAGTCATGATCCCAGGATCCTGGGATCAAGTCCCACATCGGGCTCCTTGCTCTGTGGGTAGCCTGCTTTACTCTCTGCCTGTTTTTCCCCCTTCTTGTGCTCCTGCTCACTCTCTCTCTCTGACAAATAAATAAAATCTTAAAAAAAAAAATCCACAAAAAATAACAATAATAAAAAAAGAAACCAAAGAAATTAAATGACTTATCCAAGATCTCACAGATAACTAGTGACAGAGTCCAGACTAGAACCCAGTCCTCCTGCCCCTTACCTCACTGCTCTTTATATAATGCTATCTGAAATGAATTATTAAATTTTTAAAAGCAAGAGGGTCACAGATTTATTTTTTAACTATTTACAAAATTTGATTGGTATGTTTAGAAGAATAGCTGTCTGTTTAGCGTTTTGGTTCATTTTTTTAACTCATTTTTAGGTGCAATGAAAGCCTTCCTTGCTTTCTGTGTTGTCCTTTTGGTGTTCGGGAGTGTCTCTGAAGCCAAGTTTGATGATTTTGAGGATGAAGAAGACATAGTAGAATATGATGATAATGACTTTGCTGAATTTGAGGATGTCACAGAAGATTCTGTTACTGAAAATCCTCAGCGGGTGATAACAACAGAAGATGATGAAGACGAGACCACTGTGGAGTTAGAAGGGCAGGATGAAAACCAAGAGGGAGATTTTGAAGATACAGATACCCAGGTGAGGTTCTTTTTCTTGATTTTGGAAAGTGGAAGGATGTGAAGATTTGTAACTGGCACTTTCTCCAGACATTAAAAGTAACACCCAGATCTAAGGAGATCTTTACTCTCTGCTATCTTCACTTTTGTTCAGTAGGCAGAGTTCTAGATGTTTTGTGGTATGTTCCATCTTTTACATTGATAGAAGAATGAATTGTATTTTTCTTCTCTATGGAGACCCTGGTTGAAAGGGGTGGAGAATGGATCCTGTGTGTGGGTGGGAATTGTGTCAGTTCAAATGCATGGAGAGTTAGCATTTGTTACAAATATGTAATATTTCTGTGTTCTGTGCTGCTACTTACATGTTTTGTTTTCCTCTACAAATGTTGCCTACAAAAATGAGATGCAATTGCTGGGCACCTTTGTAGGGGAAAACAGATTGTTCCTGCTTTTTGTAGGAGGGAGATACAGAGAGTGAGCCATATGATGATGAAGAATTTGAAGGTTATGAAGACAAACCAGATACTTCTTCTAGCAAAAATAAAGACCCAATAACAATTGTTGATGTAGGTATACCGGATTCTGAATTCCAGACTAACCAACAAAATATCTGGCTGTTATTAATCCCAGAAATATAATTAGTGACATGTAGCTGGTGTTGATGTAATAGTGAGAATTTGACATCAATTCTAATGATAAAACTCCACACCTAGAGAAGCAAGCCCTATTTTTTTTTTCTAGTCTTCTAGTTGTATTTATCAAGGAATGATGA
This sequence comes from Mustela nigripes, assembly GCF_022355385.1. Classification (NCBI taxonomy): domain Eukaryota; kingdom Metazoa; phylum Chordata; class Mammalia; order Carnivora; family Mustelidae; genus Mustela; species Mustela nigripes. The sequence goes on from NC_081572.1 coordinate 14,595,837, forward strand.
AGAGACTGGAAACTGAGTTTATTTGGTTGGTAGGACTCAGAATCAAGTTAATAGAAAGGGCTTTCCAGTTTTTCATTCCATTTGATTGTCCTAACATTTCCTTAAAGAGTCTTGCCAAAAGCTGACCAAAATGGGCATATTTTTCAATGTATAACCATATTCAGTGACAGTTACCTAAATTATCCACTTCCCTTATTCCTCTTTATCCCATGAGTTAGACTCCATCCTTCAACCTCACCCAACATTAAGTGGAATGATTGTTCATCTTTAGGTGCCTGCACACCTCCAGAACAGCTGGGAGAGTTATTATCTAGAAATTTTGATGGTGACTGGTCTGCTCGCCTATATCATGAATTATATCATTGGGAAGAATAAAAACAGCCGTCTTGCTCAAGCCTGGTTTAATACTCATAGAGAGCTTTTGGAGAGCAACTTTACCTTAGTAGGTAAGTTAGGCTAATATAAATCCAGCTGCATGCCTGATCGCCACCTGGTAAGAACTGTTTATTCTCCTCAATATAAGCATCTAACTGCTTTCATGCACTGCGGAAGAGGATCCTTTTTTTTCCTCTTAGGAAGGATTCCGTTTTTATTAGGTCTCACGTAGTGGATTAATTGCATCTATAAAGTAATCTTCTAATTTTTCATTAATCAGTAATTGCCAGTTAGCAGTTATTGATTAACCTCTTCTGATTGGAATGAGATAATTAGTGCTATTAAAACAAGTTGATAGGGACGCCTGGGTGGCTCAGTTGGTTGGACAACTGCCTTCAGCTCAGGTCATGATCCTGGAGTCCCGGGATCGAGTCCCGCATCGGACTCCCAGCTCCATGGGGAGTCTGCTTCTCTCTCTGCCCTTCTCCTCGTTCATGCTCTCTCTCACGGTCTCTCTCTCTCAAGTAAATAAATAAAATCTTTAAAAAAAAAAATAAATAAATAAAAATAAAACAAGTTGATAGAAGTCTGCCTGGAAAAAAGGAATTTTGGCATTTCAGGTATCTTGATAAATGCTTTCATTTCATCATTTAGAAATTAAAAATCCTTGGGGCGCCTGGGAGGCTCAGTGGGTTAAGTGTCTGCCTTCGGCTCAGATCATGATCTCAAGGTCCTGGGATCAAGCCCTGCATCTGGCTCTCTGCTCACTGGGGAGCCTGCTTCCCCCTCTCTCTGCCTACTTGTGATCTTTCTCTGTCAAATAAATAAATAAAATCTTAAAAAAAAAAAAGAAATTAGAAATCCTTTAGAATTTCCTCACATTCTGGGAACTTTAGTTTTGGATCCACTGAAAAGGTATGCACTGAAGGACCTTAGAGGAAGCCCTGTATGTGGGTAGTGTAGGGAGTAAGCGCCTCAGTTTGGCCTTTCACACATTGTTTACTTTTAGTAAGCAAGTATCCATCTCAGCTCTTCCGCTGACTGTTTCCGTGTTATGCTAGGTTCTTTGCATACATTGTTTCTTGTTTTTTTTAATTTATTTTAATAAACATATGTATTTTTATCCCCAGGGGTGCAGGTCTGTGAATTGCCAGGTCTGCACATTTCACAGCACTCATTGTAGCAAATACTCTCTCCAATGTCAATATCCCCACCACCCTCTCCCGTCCCCCCTCCCCCCAGCAACCCTCAGTCTGTTTTTTGAGATTGAGTCTTTTGATCCCATCTTCTTTCATTTTTTCTTTTCCTACCCCCCAAACACCCAACATTGCATCTCCACTTCCTCATATCAGGGAGATCATATGATAGTTGTCTTTCTCCGGTTGACTTATTTCACTAAGCATAATACCCTCTAGTTCCACCCACGTCGTCACAAGTGGCAAGATTTCATTTCTTTTGATGGCTGCATAGTATTCCCTTGTATATATATACCACATCTTCTTTATCCATTCATCTGTTGATGAACATCTAGGTTCTTTCCATAGTTTGGCTATTGTGGACATTGCTGCTATAAACATTCAGGTGCACGTACCCCTTCAGAGCACCACATTTGTATCTTTAGGATATATACCCAGTAGTGCAATTGCTGGGTCATAGGGTAGTTCTATTTTCACGTTTTTGGGGAACCTTCACACTGTTTTCCAGAGTGGTTGCACCAGCTTGCATTCCCACCAACAGTGTAGGAGGGTTCCCCTCTCTCCACATCCTCGCCAGCATCTGTCATTTCCTGACTTGTTGATTTTAGCCATTCTGACTGGTGTGAGGTGGTATCTCATTGTGGTTTTGATTTGTATTTCCCTGATGCCAAGTGATATGGAGCATTTTTTCATGTGTCTGTTGGCCATCTGGATGTCTTCTTTGCAGAAATGTCTGTTCCTGTCCTCTGCTCATTTCTTGATTGGAGTATTTGTTCTTTGGGTGTTGAGTTTACTAAGCTCTTTATAGATTTTGGATACTAGCCCTTTATCTGGTATGTGGTTTGCAAATATCTTCTCCCATTCTGTCAGTTGTCTTTTGGTTTTGTTAACGGTTTCCTTTGCTGTGCAAAAGCTTTTGATCTTGATGAAATCCCCTTAGTTCATTTTTGCCCTTGTTTCTGTTGCCTTTGGCGGTGTTCCTAGGAAGAAGTTGCTGCGGTTGAGGTCAAAGAGGTTGCTGCCTGTGTTCTCCTCAAGGATTTTGATGGATTCCTTTCTCACATTGAAGCCCTTCATCCATTTTGAGTCTATTTTCGTGTGTGGTTTAAGGAAATAGTCCAGTTTCGTGTGTGGTGTAAGGAAATAGTCCAGTTTCATTCTTCTGCATGTGGCTGTCCAATTTTCCCAGCACCATTTGTTGAAGAGGCTGTCTTTTTTCCATTGGACATTCCTTCCTGCTTTATCGAAGATTGGTTGACCATAAAGTTGAGAGTCCATTTCTGGGCTCTCTATTCTGTTCCGTTGACCTGTGTGTCTGTTTTTGTGCCAGTACCATGCTGTCTTGATGATGACAGCTTTGTAATAGAGCTTGAAGTCCGGAATTGTGATGCCACCAACTTTGGCTTTCTTTTTCAGGATTCCTTTAGCTATACAAGGTCTTTTCTGGTTCCATATAAATTTTAGGATTATTTCTTCCATTTCTTTGGAAAAAATGGGGGGGATTTTAATAAGGATTGCATTAAATGTGTAGATTGCTTTAGGTAGCATAGACATTTTGACAATATTTGTTCTTCCAATCCATGAGCATGGAACATTTTTCCATTTCTTTGTGTCTTCCTCAATTTCTTTCATGAGTACTTTATAGTTTTCTGAGTATAGATTCTTTGCCTCTTTGGTTAGGTTTATTCCTAGATATCTTATGGTTTTGGGTGCAGTTGTAAATGGAATTGACTCCTTAATTTCTCCTTCTTCTGTCTTGTTGTTAGTGTAAAGAAATGCAACTGATTTCTGTGCATTGATTTTATATCCTGACACTTTACTGAATTCCTGTACAAGTTCTAGCAGTTTTGGAGTGGAGCCTTTTGGGTTTTCCACATAGAGTATCATATCATCTGCAAAGAGTGATAGTTTGAATTCTTCTTTGCCGATTTGGATGCCTTTAATTTCTTTTTGTTGTCTGATTGCTGAGGCTAGGACGTCTAGTACTATGTTGAATAGCAGTGGTGATGACTGACATCCCTGCCGTGTTCCTGACCTTAATGGAAAAGCTTTTCAGTTTTTCTCCATTGAGAATGATATTTGCGGTGGGTTTTTCACAGATGGCTTTGATAATATTGAGGTGTGTGCCCTCTATCCCTACACTTTGAAAAGTTTTAATCAGGAAGGGATGCTGCACTTTGTCAAATGCTTTTTCAGCATCTATTGAGAGTATCATATGGTTCTTGTTCTTTCTTTTATTAATGTATTGTATCACATTGATTGATTTGTGGATGTTGAAACAACCTTGCAGCCCTGGAATAATCCCACTTGGTCGTGGTGAATAATCCTTTTGATGTACTGTTGGATCCTCTTGGCCAGTATTTTGGTGAGAATTTTCGCATCTGTGTTCATCAAGGATATTGGTCTGTAATTCTTTTTTGTTGGGATCCTTGTCTGGTTTTGGGATCAGGATGATGCTGGCCTCATAAAATGAGTTTGGAAGTTTTCCTTCCATTTCTATTTTTTGGAACAGTTTCAGGAGAATAGGAATTAATTCTTCTTTAAATGTATGTTAGAATTTCCCTGGGAAGCCGTCTGGCCCTGGACTTTTGTTTGTTTGGAGATTTTTGATGACTGTTTCAATCTCCTTACTGGTTATGGGTCTGTTCAGGTTTTCTATTTCTTCCTGGTTCAGTTGTGGTAGTTTATATGTCTCTAGAAATGTATCCATTTCTTCCAGATTGTCGAATTTGTTGGCATAGAGTTGCTCATAGTATGTTCTTATAATTGTTTGTATTTCTTTGGTGTTGGTTGTGATCTCTCCTCTTTCATTCATGATTTTATTTATTTGGTCCTTTCTCTTTTCTTTTTGATACGTCTGGCCAGGGGTTTGTCATTCTTACTAATTCTTTCAAAGAACCAGCTCCTACTTTCGTTGATTTGTTCTATTGTTTTTTAGTTTCTATTTCATTGATTTCTCCTCTGATCTTAATGATTTCTCTTCTCCTGCTGGGTTTAGGCTTTCTTTGTTGTTCTTTCTCCCGCTCCTTTAGGTATAGGGTTAGGTTGTGTATTTAAGACCTTTCTTGTTTCTTGAGAAAGGCTTGTACCGCTGTATATTTTCCTCTCAGGACTGCCTTTGTTGTGTCCCACAGATTTTGAACTGTTGTGTTTTCATTATCATTTGTTTCCATGAATTTTTTCAATTCTTCTTTAATTTCCTGGTTGACCCATTCATTCTTTAGAAGGATGCTGTTTAGTCTCCATGTATTTGGGTTCTTTCCAAATTTCCTCTTGTGATTGAGTTCTAGCTTCAGAGCATTGTGGTCTGAAAATATGCAGGGAATGATCCCAATCTTTTGATACTGGTTGAGACTTGATTTATGACCCAGGATGTGGTCTATTCTGGAGAATGTTCCATGTGCACTAGAGAAGAATGTGTATTCTGTTATTTTGGGATGAAATGTTCTGAATATATCTGTGATGTCCATTGGTCCAGTGTGTCATTTAAGGCCTTTATTTCCTTGTTGATCTTTTGCTTAGATGATGTGTCCATTTCAGTGAGTGGAAAGTCCCCTACTATTATTGTATTGTTGTCGATGTATTTCTTTGATTTTGTTATTAATTGGTTTATATAGTTGGCTGCTCCCATGTTAGGGGCATAGATCTTTAAAATTGTTAGGTCTTCTTGTTGGACAGACCCTTTGAGTATGATATAGTGTCCTTCCTCATCTCTTATTATAGTCTTTGGCTTAAAATCTAATTGATCTGATATAAGGATCAGCTTTCTGATCAGATATATATATCTGATATAATATATCAGCTTTCTTCTGATGTCCATTAGCATGGTGCATTGTTTTCCATTCCCTCACTTTAAATCTGGAGGTGTCTTCAGGTCTAAAATGAGTTTCTTATAGGCAGCATATTGATGGGTTTGTTTTTTTATCCATTCTGAAACCCTGTGTTTTTTGATTGGGGCATTTAGCCCATTAACATTCAGGGTACCTGTTGAGAGATATGAATTTAGTGCTATTGTATTGCCTGTAAGGTGACTGTTACTGTATATTGTCTCTGTTTCTTTCTGATCTTCTACTTCTAGGTTCTCTCTTTATTAAGAGGACTGCTTTCAATATTTCCTATAGAACTGGTTAGGTGTTTGCAAAGTCTCTCAGTTTTTGTTTGTCCTGGAAGCCTTTTATCTCTCCTTCTATTTTCAACGATAGCCTAGCTGGATATAGTATTCTTGGCTGCATGTTTTTCTCGTTTAGTGCTCTGAATATATCATGCCAGTTTTTTCTGGCCTGCCAGGTCTCTGTGGATAGGTCCACTGCCAATCTAACGTTTTTACCCTTGTATGTTACAGACTTTTTTTCCTGGGCTGCTTTCAGGATTTTCTCTTTGTCGCTAAGACTTGTAAATTTTACTATCAGGTGACGGGGTGTGGACCTATTTTTATTGATTTTGAGGGGCATTCTTTGCATCTCCTGGATTTTGATATTTGCTCCCTTTGCTATATTAGGGAAATTCTCTACAATAATTCTCTCCAATATACCTTCTGCTCCCCTCTTTCTTCTTCTTCTGGAATCCCAATTATTCTAATGTTGTGTCGTCTTATGGTGTCACTTATCTCTCGAATTCTCTCCTCATGGTCCAGTATTTGTTTGTCTCTCTTTTGCTCAGCTTCCTTATTCACTGACATTTGGTCTTCTATGTCACTAATTCTTTCTTCTGCCTCATTTATCCTAGCAGTAAGAGCTTCCATTTTTGATTGCATCTCATTAATAGCTTTTTTTATTTCAACTTGGTTAGATTTTAGTTCTTTTATTTCTCCAGAAAGGGCTTTTATCTCGCCAGAGAGGGTTTCTCTAATATCTTCTATGCCTTTTTCGAGCCCAGCTAGAACCTTGAGAATTGCCATTCTGAACTCTAGATCTGTCACTCTGAACTCTAGATCTGTCACATTACCAATGTCCGTATTGATTAGGTCCCCAGCCTTAGGTATTGCCTCTTGTTTTTTTTTTTTTGTGGTGAGTTTTTCCGTCTTGTCATTTTGTCCAGAAAAGATTTGCTTTCTCCTCCTCTGGAATACAAATCACTGTTCTCCTTGGTAGGTCACATTGGTCTTGGCTGGGTTTCTTGTTGATCTTCTGGGGGAGGGGCCTGTTGTAGTGATTCTCAAGTGTCTTTGCCGGAAGCGGAATTGCCCCACCCTTACCAGGGGCCGGGCTGAGTAATCCGCTCGGGTTTGCTTTCGGGAGCTTTTGTTCCCTGAACACTTTCCGTAGAGTTCCAGAGGATGGGAATGAAAATGGTGGCCTCCCAGTCTCTGGCCCAGAGGAACCGGGAACTCCGGGTCCCACTCCTTAGTGCGCCCTCAGAGAAGAGTGCCCAATCGTTCCGTCTCCTTGGCCTCTGGCAGCGCTTGGAGAAAAGTGCTCAATGGCTCGCGCTTGGCGAAAAGCGCTTGGTCGATTTTGTCTCCCTGGCCTCCGGCTGTGCTCCGAGCTCACCCAGCCTGTGCCCGGTTCAAGGTAACCCGAGCTGAGAGCTCACTCCTCAGCTTTGTCGCTGTAGCTGGCTTCCCCACTCTAATACCTGCGAGTTCTGCGACACTCAGACACGCCCGGTCCTTCTGTGACCCCGCGGGACCTGGGATTACGCTGACCCCACATGGGCTTCCCCACGATTTAGCCTCTGGAGCGATGTCCCTCCATGCAGCAGACTTTTAAAAGTCCTGATTTTGTGCTCCGTTGCTCCGCCGCTTGCTGGGAGCCAGCCCCCTTCCCCCGCAGTCTATCTTCCTGTCACTTTGGATTCACTTCTCCACAGGTCCTACCTTTCAGAAAGTGATCGATTTTCTGTTTCTAGAATTGTTGCTCTTCTTCTCTTTGATTTCCCATTGGAGTTGCTTGTGTTCACAATGGTTAGATAAGCTATCTAGCTGATCTCCGGCTACCTGATATCGTTTCAGCCTGCTACTTCCCTGCCATCTTGACTCCTCCCCCATTGTTTCTTATTTAATCTTTGCAACAATACTCTCAGTTGGATATGTTTTTATTTTCTTAAGGAGGAACAAAAGTCCAGAAGTATTAAAATTTGTCTAAGCTATTAAATTGCAACCATGATATTAGAACCTAGTCTGCCTGCTTTTAGTGTCCATGCTTGCTCTCTCCACTGTACCAAAGTATTTCAGGGTCGTTTTTGACTTGGAAATTAGGGGAAAAAATGAACAGCCTTTAATGCCTTCCACTACCCCTTATGTTTTCATTTGGTGTTTTGGTCTGCTTTACCTTGTGTCATTGAACAATTTCTTTTATACACTTAATGAATTAAATGAAGGAAGAAATGATTGGTTCTCGATCTAAAATACAACTCTTAATAGCACTATTACCATGCTGCTGTTGGAAAACTAAACTTGGTTAAAGTTAATCCATAGGAGACATAGGAGGGAACGATGAATAGTTCTTATTAATGGTATTTTTTTATTCACTGCAAAGGAGTTTTGTTTTATCTAACCTTTGATAGAGACATTTAAACTGACTTTGCTCCATTTTGTATCTACTTTTGAGAAATTTATATTCCAAACTAATCATCATTATCTACAAGTAATACTAGTAGAGTCCGTGATTATTTTTTTTAAGATTACATTTTTCAGTAATCTCTACACCCAACGTGGGGCTTGAACACACAGTCTGGAGTTCAAGAGTCCCATGCTCTACTAACTCAACTAGCCAGGCACCCCTAGAGTCCATAGTTTTTTGATGGAGACAAAGAGTATTAAAAGGAATGATGACCATCTATTGTATGTCCAAAGGAGAGTTCTGTAAGATAGTAAAGCCCCCACATTTTCAGCAGATCACATTAAGTGGTTTTACCCCCAGGGGATGATGGAACTAACAAAGAAGCCACAAGCACAGGAAAGCTGAACCAGGAGAATGAGCATATCTATAACCTGTGGTGTTCTGGTCGAGTATGCTGTGAAGGGATGCTTATCCAGCTGAGAGTAAGTATGGAATTTCTGGTACAATGGGTATCTTCCTTAATTGTTTTCCAGTGTGATTCCAAATCCAAATTCACTATCTCATCCTTTCTTTTTTAGCTAAAAATAAAATATAAAAATCATCTTTCTACTAATTAGCAAATGTAGATTATATTTCTTAAAATATTCGATTCTCCCTTCATGGTCTTTTCTTTATAGTAAAAAAGAGTTGCAACTATTCTTTTGTTTTTTCAGTTCCTCAAGAGACAAGACTTATTGAATGTCCTGGCCCGGATGATGAGACCAGTGAGTGATCAAGTGGTATGTATTCTACCTGCTGGTTTTCTCTGTATAGATTAAATTCTTAACTTCTTAGAGTTTATTCCATTCCTGGATGAATTGTTTGAATTTGAAGCAACTTGGCTCCCTTGTCGAAAATAGACCTTTTTCTGTTTAGATGGCTTATCTTCTTCTTAGTGTACCAACCATGGAGAGTAGGGAACATGTGTTTTTTTGTAGGGAAGGAGATAATACTCTATCACTAGGTAAATTAGCTGAATCAGCCTGGATGATGGAGGGGAAAATAGTTGTCACAGTTTGCTCTCACATCTCACTCTGTGCCTCGTGAATGCTTTGATCTTTGACAATAAGGTGGGTTTCTTAAATATTTTTTGCTTCAAGTAATATATCTTGGGCTGAATAAGTTCAAATCATGATCTGGGGACCTTATTGTTTTGTGTATCTTCTTCCCTTTATTTGTATCAACAGGTTAATCTGCAAATTGTGTCCTTTGCCAGAAGTGCCAAATCCCCCCCCCCCCTTTCATTCATTCAACAAATAATTGTGCTGGCTCCCACTGCTATGAGAAACCAAAATATACTGAAAAACACAGTTTCTTTTATATAAACTAGAAGAAAAGAAATGTCTACATATGTGTCAAAATACAAAGTAATATTTGGTTAACAAATACTGTATTAGTAATATGATTAGATACTTAGAAATGTCATTAGATCAAAACTCATGTTATTATTTTAAAGGCCTCATATTTAGTTGCAAATCTATATCTTTTACTTATTTTCATTTTTCTAATATGGCCACTGATGGTTGGTTTAATCCACTAATTTTTAAAGCCTCATCAGTTAAGAGTCCTCTGTCATTCTTTCTCCTACTAGATACCGTCTTATTAGGTAGGAAACGAGATTTTGATGCCTCTTCAGCTATCCTTTTGTGGAAATTACTCTTTAGAGTGGTTTTTTTTTTTTTTTTTTTTTTTAAGATTTTTATTTATTTATTTATTTGACAGACAGAGATCACAAGCAGGCTGAGAGGCAGGCAGAGAGAGAGAAGCAGGCTCCTGCTGAGCAGAGAGCCCGATGCGGGACTCGATCCCAGGACCCTGAGACTATGACCCGAGCCGAAGGCAGTGGCTTAATCCACTGAGCCACCCAGGCGCCCCTAGAGTGTTGTTTTAATCATTTTCAGTTCTTCCTTGAAGTAGATTTAGTATCTTTTCTTGAGTCAGCCATTGTTTTATCTCTTATTTTTTCTGCAAAGATAAACAGCCTTAACAAACACGATTCTCTGTATTTTTCAGTCCTTTTTCTGGGTTTTGTTTAGGTGTTTTGTGTAACTTCTGCTCAGTGATGAAAGAGCAGAAAACCTTTCCTTTTAGAGCTGCCATCTTTCCAGGTCTTTGTTATATTTCCCTACTTTAACACTGCCCTCTATATACTGATAATTTTTGACCCAGACATTTTAAGTATAGTTAGGATGACAAATGTTTTATCATACCAGACTCTTGAGGTTTATAACTTTATCTTCCTGGTCCAGTGCGGTATATTCAAAACTGTTTATCTGTGGTGTTTTCCAACATGAAGAGCCAGTTCTCTGGTTGTCCAGATACCAGCTGTGTGTCCAACAATTCAGTTCAATTCACATCTGTCTTGGAGTTAGGGCCAGACTCCACAGGTTAAAGTCTCAGTTCCATAAGACTGTTCACACTTCAGATGCCACTTGCAGGTCTCAGGCAAGTCTTGGACTTCTGAGATTACTGGGCTATAAATCAAGAGTTCCCATGGCCCTTCTTTGGGGTCCCGTAGTTTGTTAGAATGGCTCCGAGAACACAGGAAAACATTTTTATTGGCGGGGTACAATTCAGGAATAGCCAAATGGAAGAGAGGCAAGTTATAGGAGTGGGAGTGGTATGCAGAGGGCTTCCAGGCCCTCTCTGGATACACTGCCCTCCCAGCAAGTCCAAATGTTCAGCAACTTGAATTTTGAGAGCCTGGGGTCCTCTTTTTAAGGTCATTCAGGTTGTTGACAGAAGTCAGCTCCCCATGGTTTTAAGTCCCCATTTTCTTACTGTTGCCAACTGGAAACTATTCAGCTCCTAGAGACCATTCTGAAGTCTTTGCACATGGTCTCCATCCCCCACCCACCCCCATAAGCCCTTTCCCAATTCAAGTCTTTTCTTCAACTAGGGTGCAGACCATTTTGAGGGCTTACTTGATTGGGTCATTCCTAGATAAAGTCCCTTTTGACTCAGTGTCATCTGTTCAGCAGCCTTCTGCCACATGACACCACATAATCACAGGAGTGATAGCCACTGCACTCCCAGCTTCCTCTCACATTCAAGGGGAGGATGTAGACACCAGGGGGTGGGACTCTCGGGGGTCATCATAGGACTCTGCCTATCACAGAACCTAACAGGTGAGTTTTGTTGTTGTTTTTAAAGCAAATAAAAGTAACCATGAATGATGAAGACATGGATACCTATGTATTTGCTGTTGGCACTCGGAAAGCCTTGGTGCGACTACAGAAAGAGATGCAGGATCTGGTATGTCTCACTGTTTTCAACTCCAATACATGTAGAACTGTTCCTCCTTATTACATAGGCATTCAACTCTAAAGCATAGGGTAATTAATTATATCATTTGACTTGTTAAGCACCACTTTGAAATAGGTCAGAACATATTATCTTGAGGAAAAAACGTTTGTGTATAATAAAATATCATGTCTTACCTTCAATTACTTCTTCCTCTAGAGTGAGTTTTGTAGTGACAAACCTAAGTCTGGAGCAAAGTATGGACTGCCAGATTCCTTGGCCATCCTGTCAGAGATGGGAGAAGTCACAGAAGGAATGATGGATACAAAGGTAAATGCAACAGAAGACCTACATTTGCAGACCATAGCAATTACAGGCGCTCCCCCTAAAAGTCACATTGCACAGCATTCTTCATTTTATGACATTGCTCCATCCCTTTCCCACACAAACATTAAAATACGTTCTTTAAGCAATGGATGAACTTGTCAAAAGACAGTTTGCTTAGTCAAGTACTTCTCTCTGAATCAAGAGCAATTTATTCCTAGGATTGCTAATGGCTTTCATGTTTTTCTAAAAGGACTATAGCATTGATCCTTATCACTATGTCATTTAGTCCATTTTTTTCCTAGCTTCAGTTAGTGTAGAAGAGGAAAAATGTATAGAGAACCATTTCTTACTGTTGGTTATAGAATGGTAACAGCCAGCATATCTTAGCATCACAAAAGTACAGAGTAGCTCAAAGACAGTTCTAATGTAAGTTCAAGGTGATGTGTTTATGAAGAGTCCCCTGAAATTATTTTAGGTTTTATCTTCATGCATTCATTCTTGTTTAGAACATTATTTTGAGATATAATTTCAGCTGCTCACTAAGAAGAAATTTGATCATTGGTGTGACTAAAGGTGCTATTTAGAGAGATCCCTTATCTAAATTTCATTTTTTAAAAGCTTTAACCCTAATGCTGTTGTGAAAAATCAGGGAGGATTAAGGAGTGACTATCATTATGAAAAAAGGGAAATGCATCAAACCCTACTTTAAAAAAATTTTTTTTTCTTTATTTCAGATGGTTCACTTTCTTACACACTATGCTGACAAGATTGAATCCGTTCATTTTTCAGACCAGTTCTCTGGTCCAAAAATTATGCAAGAGTACGTATGAGATAAAAAAAAATATTGAAATTAACCATCCCCATTAGCTTTCTGTGTTGAAACACCTGCAAGGTGCTTCTGCAATTTATCTTAACAAATGAGTGAGGGAAGTTGATGACAGGCTTTCTAAGCTTTCCTTCGCTTTGACTGCATGTGTCATGAAGGTAACTGAAAATTTATGGGCGACAAAGAGATAAGCCCCCCGTTTGCAGTGTGTCGCCACATGGATGCATCAGCCACTCAGTGAGGTAGATGAGACTCTTACAGGTTGGCAGATACTAAAGAAAATGCAATTGCTAATCTCTTTGTCCTTTGTAGTCAAAGTTTTTTTTTTTCCCCTTTTAAATTTATGATACAAATCTGTGATTTTGCTTTATGTTTGACTGCAGATCTCTGCATTTTATTTCATGGCCTTTTTGGCTTCCTTCTTTGAATAGTTGGGTGATTATATTCTTTTCTAGTATATTATCAGATGCTCTCAATGTGCAGAGTTTCTGGCTTCAGAGTAATATTATTTGAGTATTCATATTCAGAGCTTAAATTTGTTGCTTGAAATCACATCCTATCTCAGGAGTGCATACTTATTTAAGTTTACCCTTGGTGTAGAATTGGTTCTGACCTAAATTTTCGGTTAAGGGTCTCTCTCACATAATCTGTGGAGTTAAATACAGTTAAAAGCCAATCTGGATTTTATTTGTATGTCAGAATTATTCAGGACCTTATTCCTGTGGATAGTGTTGCATTCCTTGCCTTGCTTAATAATATCACTGTGGGCCAAGTATCATGTTGTGACATTCATGAAGCCTTTAATGTGTGAGGGAAAGAGGGAGGGTCGATAGTTAAAGATTACAAAGGAATCTTTGGTGAGTCAGAACTAAATTATATATGGTATAGTAGATCATTTCTAAATTAATTCTGAGCCTGACTCAAAAATAAAGATGCTTCATTATAGGGAGATAGAGTAGGAGTTGGAAATAAAATATAAAAATCCTTCAAAATAAACAAAAATATTTTTAAAAATACAATCATCATACTTAAATATAGGCTCATTCGGGCTCCCCAGGTGAGAGGAATATATCCTGCCTAGGGAACAGCACTGGAGGTGTTCAGGTATAGGATAAAGATCACTTGGGAATGTATCCATCAGATAAGACAAGTGGACCAGGGACCTGTAAAGCTCCTTCAGGCTCTGAGATTATATGTAACTGGGGATGCCAAGCCAAATACTGTGCTGATTATCTGCAGGAATCTGTTCATCTAAATGAATTGGGTGATAGACGTGACTGGGAAGTATCTCTCTTATGTTCTTTCTAAATAACCTTTCTTTTATGACAGGGAAGGTCAGCCTTTAAAGCTACCTGACACTAAGAGGACCCTATTGTTTACATTTAATGGTAAGTGTTCTGTAGTCTTGCCCAAGTTCTTCATTTTCTGTGAGAGGATCTTAAGGAGAATATTGTTCCTTTATGACAGCCCTAAAAAGCTACATTAAAACCCACCCATGCCTGCCAGCTTGTTGGTTTTGGGGTTTCTTCAATAAGAGATCCTTCTGTTTATTTTAATTTCTATTTTCTGCTGCTTTTTAGCTGCCTAAGACACTTGGAGAAAGGAGTCTATTAATACCAAAAAAAGGAATGTGGGGGGATTAGTTAATTAATTAATTAATTTTTTTTAAAAAGAGTTGGGTGACCCAGAAGGATTAGCTGCCATTAACTCAATAGGAAAATGGCTTTGTTTTCCAGTGCCTGGCTCAGGTAACACTTACCCAAAGGATATGGAGGCTTTGCTACCCTTGATGAACATGGTGATTTATTCTATTGATAAAGCCAAAAAGTTCCGACTCAACAGAGAAGTAAGACCCACAGCCTGTATTTTAAGTTGGCACCTTTTATTGTTGTTTTCCCACGGGGGGAGTCAGAGAGCAATGATTTCAGCGATTTTATCTTTGCTAGTTGACCTCAAAGTGCTAAATGGAAATAGTTTTATAAAAGTCCCTAAATGGGACTTGGTTCTGTTTGATTGAAATGGATTTCTTACAAATCGTCTTGTTTCTTGGGGAAAAGGGCAAACAGAAAGCAGATAAAAACCGAGCTCGAGTAGAAGAAAACTTCTTGAAGCTGACACATGTGCAAAGACAGGAAGCTGCACAGTCTCGGCGAGAGGAGAAGAAAAGAGCAGAGAAGGAGCGAATTATGAATGAGGAGGATCCTGAGAAACAGCGCAGGCTGGAGGTAAGACCGATGTTTCTTACCCTGCTTAATGGTAAAACTAGGGCTTAGAAGGGCACCTTCTAATTACGGTAACATAATTACTTCTAATTATGCATCATTGACTGTAAAGGTAATTCTGTGTAGGATGTACACAGGCTTAAAAGTTTAGCATTTTCTCTGCACTTGGGGCATTATTACTTAGTTGATAGCACTATTAAGAACAATAAATAATCCATCTTCCTCAAACCAGGTTAGATGAAGCCTGTGATCCTGGAGAATGATATAAATTATCCTGTCCCCAGCACAATCCCATTTTGAAAGTTCCACTCTCATCTTTCAAGCCAAACACTTAACTGAAAGAAATTAGGAATTTCAGTAGAAGCCAGCACATGTGCCCTGTGGTCCAATGCATCTTGTTTTATAAAATGTTTAATTTGATTATAGAATTAGAGAATCCTATTTTTTTTGTTTGTTTATATTTATGCACTGAAGTATTGTGCTCAGGTTTAATGTCTACACTTATAAGAAGAGATGCACCATTAATAGCCTAATTTCTGAACTGAAGTACACATCCTTGGCAGATAACATGTAAATGTTATGATGAAAGTTGGGTTAGTGTTTCCTGGGTATAGGAAAAATCAGAATAACAAAATTGCTTAAATGTAGTGTTTAGTTTCTTTCTAATTTGAGGTTTTAGTTACCGTTACTTCACTTTAAGCTAATTTTCATTAACCAGCATAGATATTAGCAGTTTTTATAACTGTCTTTTGGAAAGTTATAGACTATAGACTAGGTTTTTGAATAATATATGCAGTGTTCTAGTTTTGTTTTTTTCTATGTGTGCTTAGAGCTTAGTTTGGATTCCCTTTCTTTCTCTAGGAAGCTGCCTTGAGACGTGAGCAAAAGAAATTAGAGAAGAAGCAAATGAAAATGAAACAAATCAAAGTGAAAGCCATGTAGAATCATCATAGAGACCAGAGTCCTGATGCTACCTGTAAGCTCTGAATTCATGGGAAACATAAAAAATACCAGTCCATTTCTCATCTTAAAGGCCAAACACTCCCAAGTGACTAAGAAATCCTTATTTCATCACCTGTTCTGGTTTTGGTTCGGAGTTTTACAGAGGTTATAGAGGCAATGGAAGGACTCTGTTTCAGTAATTCTCTTCCAGATAACCAAATTATTTTGATTACTTTATAAAAGGAATGATACATGAATCTGTGTGGTTTTAAAATACTTTTAAAATTATAACATGAATCATCAGTGCTTTTAGTGCTTTGATGTTTGAAGAAATATCATGAAATTTATAGATACATAATTAGATTGTTGCTCTTTGTTTAAACTGGGTAGTTGCAAGGCTGTAAAGACTGACTCTAAACCAAGTTTCCACAAATAACTATTGGAATTGCACAATACACATTGCTTGGTGTTTTCTTCTGTGTGTACATTAACTTTGTAAAACAGTAAAATTTAGAACACTACATGTGGTATTGAAATTTCAGGGACTCAAAACATAATGTAGTTCAGTGTATGTTTTGTAGGTGGGAGGTGCTGATGACAGTGTTAATAGGGTTTAGGATATTTACACGTACATGGAAAATTCTAAGGATAGGTAGTACAGGAGCACAGTTTTTTCCTGAGCGGATAGATACCATGAGCTAATGACAATGTGAATGCTGTATTTAAGTGGTTGTTCGTTTTCCTTGAGTAACAAATGCATGAAAAATTAACTGCTTCACCTAGATCAGATCAGTGGTCTGTGTGAAGTTACACATGTTGTTCTTTCTTGGTTGTTGCAAACTATTGGGTGTGTTCATAGAGAAGCTCTGTTCTCTGTGTTATGGCCGCGTCCCTTTGCTTTTCCTTCTGCTTTTATTTCTTTCACAGTTGAGGCTAGATATATTGTTTCAAAGAAATAGCCATGAATATGCATAAATACACTTTTAAAAATGAGCTTTCCTAAACTATTGAGAGTTCTCTCTGCCTCTTGAGGAACTCTTGGGGGAGAGGCCCATCTATCTGCACGAGCATTTAGCTTGTTCAGATCTCTGCATTTTATAAATGCTTCCTACTTAAGAAAGCATTTTTTAAGTCACTGCTTGTACCAGGTAATTTTTGCTGGGGATGGGAAAAGGTTGGGTTTTTTGGTGGGAGAGGGGTGGGTGGATATTTTTTGTTGATGCTTTATGTGCAGGTGTGTTCTGAGGCAATAACAAATTGCTGTGAAAGCAGTATGTGCTGCTGCCTTTGTAACTGCATGGAAACTTTTCACATGGATTTTTCTCTAAGTTAATGCAGAAATGTGTAAACTGGGAGTTGCAAATGTAATATTTTTTTTTAACAGTTCATGAAATTAAGTTATTAAAATAACAAAATAACATAAGATTTAATTACTTTAATGCTATATAATTCTAGAATTAGCCTTGTTTTACGAAGTTTAAAATACATTTTAGAAATCAAAGTTGATATGCTTAGCTATCTTTTGATTATTAAAAGCTTTCTTAAAGTCCCACACATTTGGACCATGGCAGCTAATTTTGTAATTTAAGCATTCATATGAACTACCTATGGACATACATTAAACTAATTGACAAAAATCTCAGAGTGCCGCCTTTACTTTTCTGGGGTTGCCCTTCAAGAGTTAAGCCCCGGGGCGCCTGGGTGTCTCAGTGGGTTAAGCCTCTGCCTTTGGCTCAGGTCATGATCTCAGGGTGCTGGGATCGAGCCCCGCATCAGGCTCCCTGCTCAGTGGGGAGCCTGCTTTCCTTCCTCTCTCTCTCTGCCTGCCTCTCTGCCTACTTGTGATCTCTGTCAAATAAATAAATAAAATCTTAAAAAAAAAAAAAAAGGAGTTAAGCCTAAAGGAACGTTCTTTCTGTTCAAAAGAAGTCAGCACTGAAATGCTTTTCCTTCAAAGGAATTGACCTTGATAATAGTCCTTTAGTTTGTTACCAGTTATTTTTAGAATGTTTTGTATTTTTAGAGGTTTATATATTATTAATGGGCTTCTCTCCAAAGTCTGCCTCCTTAGTTAAGACACCATTATCTATACCGTGTAAGAGAGGAGAATATTGTTGACTGTCACATATTGGAAAACCACCAAGCCCTCCTTTTCTGCATTGCATGGGTCCTTAGGACAAAACAGGCACTGGACTGGAAGATAAAGACCTGGCTGTAGTGCCAGCAAAGTCAATACTAAGCCCTTGACTTTGGGCAAGTCACTAAACTCTTTGACTCTCTGTTCTGTTCTTCCTACAAAGTAAGGATAGTAACTGTTTTCTTCCTACCTCACAGGTAGGTTAGCTCGAAGACATATATAACATGTGTGAAATTCTTTCATAAACTACAGTACTTTAAACATGTGAGGTATCATCTGGGACTGTTCTCCAAGTGGTGCATTTTTGCTTTATTCTCTTTTGCTTTCCTTTCTCCCAATGGAAACCAAGTAGATCCTTTCAGGGTTCTCTTAACTTTATCTGCACAATGTGACAGGGTACTTTGGAATGTGGGTTGGGGGAACAGTGATATCTTTCTGTTTCCTTAGTAACAGAACCTTTTCCTGTCATGCACTAGAAGTTGAAACTTCTTTAGATGAGACTTAGACCAAAGAAAAATACTGATTGGTACTCCCCCGTACAATAGGAATAGGCACATGAAAATTATTATTAAAAATTATTAAAGTATTATACAAAGGATCTGTTGGTTTTGGTGGGATGGGTGAAATACTGAACTTTATCATCTCAGATTCCTTATCCTTATTGTTCATGTTTCTACTTATTTTGAATGTTTTTTAAGGATATAAAAGAGGGGGCGCCTGGGTGGCTCAGTGGGTTGGGTCACTGCCTTCGGCTCAGGTCATGATCTCGGGGTCCTGGGATCGAGTCCAGCATCAGGCTCTCTGCTCGGCAGAGAGCTCTGCTCTTCTCTCTCTGCCTGCCTCTCTGCCTACTTGTAATCTCTCTCTGTCAAATAAATAAATAAAATCTTAAAAAAAAAAAAAAAAGATATAAAAGGGGAGAGGTAATTACACCCAACAGGAGTGGCTTTATGACACCCTGCTAAAACAATAGTGAAAAGTATGATGTTCCTTATTTGCTAGAGTTTGGTGATCAGCAAAAGATTTATTTGTATTTGAAAAAAAGTGTAATGTTTTAATCCTTGGACAAGTTGAATGCTATCTTCTCAACTCCATTAACTGAGAACACCAACTTCAGAATAAAATGGACTTTTTTCTTCTGAAAGGCAGAAGCGTAC
The DNA here is from genome assembly GCF_022355385.1 of Mustela nigripes. Taxonomy (NCBI): domain Eukaryota; kingdom Metazoa; phylum Chordata; class Mammalia; order Carnivora; family Mustelidae; genus Mustela; species Mustela nigripes. Next base: position 14,614,801 of record NC_081572.1, read on the forward strand.
ATCTACTATACCACTTTTTTTTTTTAAGATTTTATTTATTTATTTATTTGACAGACAGGGATCACAAGCAGGCAGAGAGGCAGGTAGAGAGAGGGAGAAGCAGGCTCCCTGCTGAGCAGAGAGCCCGATGTAGGGCTTGATCCCAGGACCTGAGATCCTGATCTGAGCCCAAGGCAGAGGCTTTAACCCACTGAGCCACCCAGGTGCCCCTACTATACCACTTTTAATGGATATTTTGTTCTTACCTTCATCTTTTAAAATTAACTACCAAATAAAATTAACTGCCTTTTAAAATTTCACCTCTTTGGTTTCATCCAAATAGGGTGACTTTTAATTAAGACAGCCAGGCCTTTTTAAGTAATTATTTCCTGTCACATTTTGAACATAAATGCTTATATCACTTACTTCTGCATCTTTTTTTTTTTTTTTAATGTAACTATCACTTAGAAAGTTTGTAGCAAAGCTGGAAGCTAAAAGCCAGTTTTCTGCTTTAGGAAAGAGCCCTGGGTTTGTAGCAGAGACCCTGGTGCTGTCCTAGTGTTGGAACAAGTCTGTTTCCTCCTCTGTGAGGGAGCATTCTCCACTCTTCCTCCTTGTGATATAACAGACAACATGTATAATGCACTGACATATAAAATGTCCTACAAATTAAATAATCCTGTCCATTTTACTAAACAAAACATCATAAGCATTTCCCTCACTTGAGTATTCTAGGCAATTAGTTTTACCTTACCTTTCTGACAATTTATATGGTATCTTGAAGAGGCCAGTGAATTTGGTTTAAACTGGATGCTTTGAGTTGAAAGCAAAACTTGCTCATCACAAGTCAAAAGCAAAGCAGGGAGTCTTTGTAAACTCTGAAAGTTGACCTTCCATTACACTGGTTTTCTAAGTTACCTGGATTTAGGAGGTCCATTTGCAAGGAAAACTGAAGTGAATGGAAATTTGCTTCTAGAAACAGTCACAACAGAAGCTGGGCCAAAGGTTTCTCTAACCAACATTTGTGGGCAGTCATGAAGATGGCGAGACCATTCAGCCACCTTGACGGATTAACATCCAATTAGAGAAGGACAGGGCAGCTGGGCCAGTGGGCTGGGAAGAACCTTCGTGTTTAAATTCCCCATAGCAGGGCGCCTGGGTGGCTCAGTGGGTTAAGCCGCTGCCTTCGGCTCAGGTCATGATCTCAGGGTCCTGGGATCGAGTCCCGCGTCGGGCTCTCTGCTCAGCAGGGAGCCTGCTTCCCTTCCTCTTTCTCTGCCTGCCTCTCCGCCTACTTGTGATTTCTGTCAAATAAATAAATAAAATCCTTAAAAAATAAATAAATAAATAAATAAATTCCCCATAGCAGTGGCTGCATCATTTGGCATCTTTTCTGACCTTTCTGGCACCCTCAATTCCAAAGACTACGTGTGAAGGTCTTTTTTTTCTAAAGAACATCGCCAAGAATTTTACTTCCATTTTTGCCATCTTGCTGTTGTCAGTTTACCGTTTGCTGCGCAGAGGGGCCACTTATTTTGAAAAGGAGAGAAAAGTATGGGTCCTGCTTTGGAAACTTAAAGCACTAGATAAGATCAAAGTGATGTACGTGAAACTGAATGAGGTCCCGAGTCACTGGCAAAGTTTACGTTCACATTCACGTATTTCTGCCCGTTCGCACGCCGCTGAACTTCTCTCCCATCTTGGAAGCTGGGCCACTATAAATCTGTGTCACCGAATCTCTCCAACTTTGGACACACGCCCCAGCCCGACACGCAGGGAAAGACGCAGGCCCACAAGAACCTCTCTTGATTGCCATCTTCTTCCGAGCCCAGCGCGAACTCGGCTCAGGCTTGCAGCACAGGCCTCTCAGACTTGTGCACGTGGAAGGATCCAGGGACAGAAAGATCCAGAAGTGGGGGGGGGGGGAAGTTCCTGTTGGCTGTTTTACCCCTTTTACAGCGAAGGAAACTGAAGCCCGGAGAGTGGGTTTTCCCTTCACAGCTTGTCGGTCTGGTGCTGGAGGGGCGTTTGCGAGGCCTTCAAAGAGAAGTGCGAGACAGCTTTTTTCACTAAAGTCCTACCACACAAAATGGGGGAAAAAATTATTTTTTTTAAAGTAGCCAAGTCATCCGCCAGTATTTGTTTGCCTTCCTTAGTCCCCCCCCACCCCGACTCTTCACTATTGAAATCCTCCTACTTCCTTCCTGCTGCGGGGGCGGGGAGGCTCCTGGGAGCCCTCGTCGGACCCCGCAGGCCCCGCTAGCCCCGCTACGCCTTCGGCTTCCGCACCCTGGGGGGAAAGGACCCCTTCTGTTAGAGACCGCGTGCCCTCCCTCAGGAACGCGCTGCGCGGACCGAGCTAACTTAGAACGGAAGAAGCGCTCCCCGCGCGGCCGGTGCGGGGAGCGGCCGGTGCCAGGAGCCTGCGGCGGCAGGAGGGGGGGGGTGCCACAGCCCCCGACGCGACGCGGGACGCACTGGGGAGCAGCCCCACCCTCGGCGCTGAGGGAGCCGGGCGGGGAACCGAGGACCGAGCTTCCTCACCCGCTTCGCGGAGGAGCCGGGGCGGGGCGGGGCGGGACGGGGCGGGGCGGGGCGGGGCGGGGCGCTCCTCCACTAGCCCTACCCCGGCCCCGCTACTGCGCATGGCACGTTGCGTACCTCCCCCCACCCCCAGCAACCGGCCAGGCGGCGCGGCCCTAAACTAAGGAGGCGGAGCTGAGACGGGGTCGGGACTGCTTGCTAACTCCAGGACCAGGTACCGGGCTGGCGGGGCCGCCTGGTGCGCTCCAGGGACCAGTCCCTTCCCGCCCTGACGCCGATTCCATCTCCTCAGGGGCGGGCCTTCGTCAGATCAGCCATCCCGCGCCCCCCCCCCCCCGCCCTCCACGGGTCCCTTTTCACCCCATCCTCCTCGATTCCCGCAATGAGAGGGGCTGCAGCCTGAGAGCAGGATAGGCTTGGGCCTGCCCGGGAGACGCCGGAGCGGAGTTGCCGGGCGAGAGAGGCGTGTGCCTGCTTTCCGTACCCATCTTTCCCCCTGACTCCTAGGTGGGGAACGTGGGGCCCAGGTGTCAGTCTGCCCTTCCCAAAGAGGTGGCCGATGATGTGCTGACCCCCCCACCCCCATCCCACAACCCCAATTCCCGTCCATCCCAGTCTGGACAGGCAGCGAATCAAGCTTAAGAAGAGAGATTTAGGTGACTCCTTGAATCAGCAAAAACAAAGAGCTTCTAATTGTCCTGGTGTTTTCCAAGAATGTTTCAGTGCCCACGGTAGATTTGGGGTGGCGATGGGCGGTGGGGGTAGGGAAGTGAGCGCGAGGGAAGGGGAGTGGTTAAATAAAATTGTTCAAGTTTCCAGGAAATGGGAGACTAATTTTTCTGCCCAGCCTTCTGTTAAGATAACCTAGCATATTCTAACCCGACTTTCCCCGAAGAGGAAAGGCCGTTGGAACTGGTCCTTTTCTTACTGTATAATACCTGTTGAAGTACAACCGTAATTCAGTATGTATTTGAGGCTTGAGGCCAGTGCTCCATTGACTGATTCATACTGTCTAAAGACACCCAAGACTGTTTCTTATTCTTGAGAATTGAAGAAACCGAGTCTTACTGGTTACCTGCCTTAGGCCAGGAACCTACTCAGCTATTAGTTACGGTGCTGAACTTGTAAAGTCTGTTCCCCCACCCTTCAGCCAGGTTTCTTATAGTATCGGAACTCAAATGCAGTGTTTGTAGTTGTAACCCCAGACATAGAAGAAGTTTAGGAAAACATTGACAGAAACAGGGGAAAAGGAAAAAAAGAAATAGAGCAAGGTAAACGAGTTCTTTTCTGTTCTGTTTGGCATCTGGTCAGCCACACTGTCAAATCGGGCCATGTCTTCTTGGTCAGTCGTCATTCTATCTTTGCAGACCCTGTCTTGACACTTCTCCTTAGACTTCTCCATGATCACTCTGGTTTCTAGAGCACAAACATTGGAACACATCTACCTGGTCCTCTACCAGTTACCTGTGTCATTCTGGGCATTTAACCTCTCTAAGCTTTAAGCTGCTGATCTGTAAAATGAGGAAGATACTACTTACTGTGAGCCGATCTCTGTGAAGCATTTAGCATATACTAAGTTCACCATAAGTGTTTGCTGCTTTTATTATTTTTGCTATTAACAATATAATAGATAAAGACGTGCCCATCTGATGTGTTGGGCGCCACAGCCCCTGGGAATGCAATAGTGTATAAGATGCACTTAGCAGTTGACATTGCGGTAAGTGTAAGGGTTGAATACAGAGACTGAATACCTAACAGAGGTGTGGGGTTGGGGGTAGGGGAGAATGGTGGCCAGGGAGGACTTCTGTAGCACAGGGTACATGAGATGAGTAGTAAGGAATGACAGGTCAAAGTTAACCAAGTTGGGGGAGTGCAAGTGGTCCAAGAGGGGAAGCAGAATCTTTAAAGTTCTTCCTTTAGACTCCATTTCCTACCTCAAGCATGATGTCCGACATATGGACTTATCCCAAGGCTCGTGTCCCAGCCTTCTCCTTTTTTCTCCCCATTTTCTCCTTGAGTGCATTTGTCACTGTATAGCTTTGGCTGCTAACTCCCAGGTCCACATAGCCATCTCTAACATCTCTCTTAAGCATCAGTCTTACATTTCTGACTGCTACATCTTCTCACTTGGGATATAGAACTATTTTCTCAACCTCAACATGATTTAAAAACTCGAATTCATCTTCCCACCAGAACCACTTCCACCTCTGAGTTTCCTGTTTTGTTGCTGACACACTACTCTTTCCCAGTTACTTGGGCACAAAAAAAATCAGAGTCATCAGAGTTGTCCACAAGTAGAATGGGTTCCGTGATAAGGCAGTGAGTCTCTGGCAGGGGAAGTTTTCAAGCAGAGGCTAAATAACCTTACATCCTAGGGTTTGTAAAAGCTCTTCCCCTGAAGGGTGGAGGATGGGCTAGATGATTTATGGTGTCTTAACTAACTAAATATAATTTCTTTATTTTTCCTTCACCCCCTACCCATCGATTTCTTTTTTGTTGTTGTTTTATTTTGTTTTTAAAGATTTTATTTACTTTTTTGACAGACAGAGATCACAAACAGGCACGGAGGCAGGCAGAGAGAGAGAGGAAAGGAAGCAGGCTCCCTGCCAAGCAGAGAGCCTGATGCAGGGCTCGATCCCAGGACCCTGGGACCATGACCTGAGCCGAAAGCAGAGGCTTTAACCCACTGAGTCACCCAGGCGCCCCTACCCATCTATTTCTTAACATTCCCTCTGCTACAAGCTCTTATCACCCAAATGTGGTCCCCTGTAATTGTGTTCTAACTGGCATTCCTTCCCCTGGGGATTTTGCACCTCCCATTCTTCCATTTGTTTGCAGATTAATATTACTTAGAACGTTTCTTAGAACAAGGCTTCTCAAACATTTGTCAATACAGTGGTCCACAGACCAGCAACGTTACCATCAGCTGGGAGTTTGTTAGAAGTATTAGGCCCACTCCAGACCTTCTAAATCAACATCTGCGCTTTTAACAAGATCCTCAAATTTTGTGAATGCACTATAAGGTTTGAGAGACACTATCTTAGACCACTGTTTTGCGTCTGTCACTTTTCTGTTTAAAACCTACAGTGGCTCCCTCTTGCCTGGTGAAGAAAATGCATCCTCTAGCATGCCATAAGGTCTCTTCATTGTTCTCATATATCTGGAGCTGTGCTTCTGTAACTGGTTATGCAAAGGGCTGACATAACTCCTCGGTATATTTGGTCAATCAGTCAACATTACTGAGTGCCTACTACATGATATGCACTAGTCTAGAAACTGGGAGATTCACGTGTGGACAAAACAAAGTAAGCACTAAAAATGAGCACCTAATACTATTTCATGCTTAGAATTCCCAGTTTCTTTAAGTCCTCTTTGACACTGACTACACAGGTCTGTTCCAGGTTATAGTAACTGTCTTTCCCTTTCCTGAACACCGTAAGGATTTGCCCATTTCTACGTATGTCTTCCCCAGACCTGCTGAATTAAAAATTTCTGAAGGTGGGAGTTTGAGCACCCATAGGTTTTTATAACTACATGAGTTAATTTGAAACACATCCTGGTTTGGGAGCCCATGTTCAGAAAATTAATGAAGCTGTTGGTGTGGTAGTCTAGGAACAGTTCTTAGGTTTTGTTAATTTATAGTGTTTGGAGACTGACTACTTTCTTTCTTTTTTAAGATTTTTTTATTTATTCATTTGACAGAGAGATCACAAGTAGGCAGAGAGGCAGAGAGAGAGAGAGGAGGAAGCAGGCTCCCCGCAGAGCAGAGAACCCGATGCGGGACTCGATCCCAGGACCCTGAGATCATGGCCTGAGCCGAAGGCAGCAGCTTAACCCACTGAGCCACCCAGGCGCCCTGACTACTTTCTATTTCCACTATTTTTAGCCATTTCAGTAGGTGTATAGTGGTATCTTATTGTGGCTTTATATTACATTTCGCTGATGACAAGTGATGTTGAGCATCATTTCTTGTGCTTAGTGGCCATTCCTGTTCTTCTGTTCAAATCTTTTGCCCATTTTTTAAAATGAGTTGTCTTACTGAATTGTACAAGTTCTTTAAATATTCTGTATATAAAATGTTTTGTACACACACACACACACACACACACACACACTTCTCTCCCAACTTGTTTATTTTCTTAGTGGTGTCTTTCAAAGGCAGAATTTTTTCATTTTCATAAAGTTTATATTTTTCTTTTTTATTTCATGCACTTGGTATTCTTTTTTTTAATTATTATTTTTTTCTTATCCCAACATCCTGAAGATTTTCTCCTGTTTTACTTAGTAGTTTCAACTTTTTCTTTACTTCTGTGATCCATTTCAAGTTAATTTTTGTGTATCATATAAGATAAGGGTGAAAGTTCATTTTTTCTAAATGTCTATTAAGTTGTATCTAGGTTATTTTCCCCCATGGAATTACTCTGGCCCCTCTCTTGAAAATTAATTGCCCATACATGCATGGATCTATTTCTGGATTCTCTGTTCTGTTTCATTGATCCATTTGTCTATGCTAGACCAAAGTACACTATCTTGATTACTGTAGCATTAAAGTAAGTCTGGAGGGGCGCCTGGGTGGCTCAGTGGGTTAAAGCCTCTGCCTCCGGCTCAGGTCATGATCCCAGGGTTCTGGGATGGAGCCCCCCATCGGGGCTTTCCGCTTAGCAGGGAGCCTGCTTCCCCTCTTCTCTTTCTGCCTGCCTCTCTACCTACTTGTGATCTCCGTATGTCAAATAAATAATAATAAATAAATAAATAATCAAAGTCTGGAAATCAGGTAATAGAAGTCTTCTAACTTTGTTCTTTTTCAAAATAATTGTGGCTATTTTAGGTCCCCTGTATTTCCATATACATTTGAAGATCAGTTTAGCAATTTCTCTTTAAAAGTCTGCTGGGATTTTCAATAGGATTGTACTGAATCCATACATCAATTTGGAGGGAGTTGACATCCTCACAATACTGAGTCTTCCAATCTATGAACATAGCATATCTCTTATTTAGCTTATCTTTAAATACCTCTTAGCCGTGTTTTATAATTTTAAACATACAGGTTCTTATTCAGAATTTTAAAAAATTATTCTTAATTATTTTATGTTTTTGTTTGTATTATAGATAGTTTCATTTTTTTAAATTTCATTTTCTAATTGTTCTTCGCTAGTATATAGAATTACAATTGGGTTTTGTAATTGAGCTTTCTAAATTCATTTTTTTAGATCTAATAATTTTTTTGTATAATTCTTAGAATTTTCTATATACACAATCATGTTGTCTATTAATGAAGAGTTTTACACTTTCTTTTCCAATTTGTTTGCCTTTTGTTTCTTTTTTTTTTTCCTTTTTGCTTTGGCCAAGACCACTAGTACAATGATGTACAGAAGTGATAGGAGCAGACATTCTTGTTTCGCTTCTGTTCTTAGCGGCAAGTCACTAATTCTTTTTACTACTAAGTATGATGTTACCTTATACATTTTTCCTATGTATTTTATCATTTTACAATATTTATTTGTTTATTTATTTGAGAGAGAGCGCTCTTGGAGCACTCCCTCCAAGAGAGGAGGGAGAGGGAGAAGCAGACTCTATGCTGAGTGCAGAGCCTGATGGCAGGGCTTGTTCTCAACCCTGAGATTGTGACCTGAGCCGAATCAAGAGTCTGATGTCTAGGGACGCCTGGGTGGCTCAGTTGGTTGGACGACTGCCTTCATTCAGCTCAGGTCATGATCCTGGAGTCCCGGGATCGAGTCCTGCATCAGGCGCCCAGCTCCACAGGAGTCTGCTTCTCTCTCTGACCTTCTCCTTGCTCATGCTCTCTCTCAATGTCTCCCTCTCAAATAAATAAGTAAAATCTTTAAAAAAAAAAAAAAAAAAAGTCTGATGTCTAACTGACTGAGCCACCCAGGCTCCCATTTCATATATATATTTTTACCAAGTTGACTTGGTAAATTCTATTTCTATTCTATTCCTATTTGACTATTCCTATTTGACTGAATTGTTAAATCAAGAATTGGTATTGAATTTTTTCAGATTATTTTTCTCTATCAAGATGGTTTATTTATTTTTTTCTTGTTTACTCAGTTACTCTGGTAAAATTACATTGATTCTTTCTTTAAAAAAAAAAAAAAAAGATTTTATTTATTTATTTGTCAGAGAGCAAGCGAGAGCGAGCACAGGCAGACAGAGTGGAAGGCAGAGTCAGAGGGAGAAGCAGGCTCCCCGCGGAGCAGGGAGCCCAATGTGGGACTCAATCCCAAGACGCTGGGATCATGACCTGAGCCGAAGGCAGCTGCTTAACAAACTGAGCCACCCAGGCGTCCCTCTTTCTTTTTTTTTTTAAAGTAAGCTCTAATGCCCAGTGTGGGGCTTGAACTCATAAACATGAGATCAAGAGTCACATGCTCTACCAAGTTCATTTTTTTTTTCTGCTCACCCTACCATTTCTTTTAACTCCTTAAAATTGTTTTTATTTGCATACAACTTTGGACAAAAACAGTTTGGTATATATTGATTCATTTTTTAGTATTAAAACAGTTTTCAGTTCCTGAGATTAACCCCACTTGGTCATGATGCATTATGCTTTTAGTCACTCCAGATATAATTTTTTAAGATTTTTATTTATTTACTTGAGAGAGAGAGAGAGAGATCACAGAGGAAGAGGGAGAGGGAGAAGCAGACTTGCTGCTGAACAGAAAGCCTGATGTGGGGCTTGATCCCAGGATCCTGAAATCATGACCTGAGCTGAACGCAGATACCCAACCGACTGAGCCACCCAGGAGCCCCTCCAGATATAATTCTTAACTATAAATTAACTAAACATAAAACAAGATCAGGATGATATGAAAAAAGAAACATCTGAGAAATGGCAAAAGTTCTTGGAAATGTATAAACAAAATTTAAAAATTAGTAGAAGGGTTAGAAAATAAAATTGAAGAAATATCTTGGAAAGTAGAGTTTAAAATAGTAACAAAACAAGTATAAATTAATTTCTAGAAGTATGTTTTTATTAGGAATTCTGTAACATAAAAACAGAGAAAGTGGAGGAGACAAAATTTATCAAAGAAATAATACAAGAGGGATGCCTGGGTGGCTCAGTTGGTTAAGTGGCTGCCTTCGGCTCAGGCCATGATCCCAGTGTCCTGGGATCGAGTCCCACATCGGGCTCCTTGTTCGGCAGGGAGCCTGCTTCTCCCTCTGCTCTGCCTATCACTCTGTCTGCTTGTGCTCACTCTCACTCCTCTCTCTCTCTGACAAATAAATAAATAAAATCTTAAAAAAAATAAAAGAAATAATACAAGAATATTCTCCCAACATTGGAAGATAAAAATTTCCACACGAAAAAGGCTATGGTAGGAGAGCCTGTTTGGCTCAGTCAGTGGAGCATGCAACTCTTGATCTTAGGGTCGTGAGTTTGAGCTCCACGTTGGGTATAGAGATTACTTAAAAAAATAAAATCTTAAAAAAAAAAAAAGGCTAAGTAGAAAGCAACTAATCTAGATTGTAGCATGGGGATGGAGAGCCTTAGAAAAGCAATCTTTAGGGCGCCTGGGTGGCTCAGTGGGTTAAGCCGCTGCCTTCGGCTCAGGTCATGATCTCAGGGTCCTGGGATCGAGGCCCTCATCGGGCTCTCTGCTCAGCAGGGAGCCTGCTTCCCTCTCTCTCTCTCTCTCTCTGCCTGCCTCTCCATCTACTTGTGATTTCTCTCTCTCAAATAAATAAATAAAATCTTAAAAGAAAAGAAAAGAAAAGAAAAGCAATCTTTAGGGAAAAATTGGAATGGATGAGTTCGAATGTATGGTAAAATATATTGATAAGACAAATAGCAGAGATGTACTTTGAAAAAGTCAGTTAATAGATATGTGGAAAACCAAACAAGTAAAAAAAAAAAAAAATGAGTCCATTATTAATTCTAGGAAAGCAAATAGTGTACAAGAAAACAGATGTGGTCATCTTTGCCTCAGCTCTGAACCATGTTTCCACAGTCATAACAATGTAAATGTGGACTATTGATTTAATCAAACAGTACGCCAGAACTGGGTTAAGAATGAAAGCAAGAAAGTAGGGTGTAGGAAGGTGATGTCGGACAGTGTAGTCTTCATCTACCACAGTAGAAATTTGGTAGATATATATCTAAAATGGCCGTATAAACATTTGTTTAAGAGTGCTAATAAAAAGCAGGATAAACAGCCAAAAGAAGTGAAGCTCATTAATTCTGGGAAAGGATCAGTGGGGATTTCAGTCAAGAGAAATTTAAAAATTAAAGAAGAAAGCCATATAATAACAAACCCGTCTTTTCTTATAGAGATTGTGTTATTTCCGAATGTAGTGGCTAGAGTACATCCAGTTTTATTGCCTCTGAAAGTTTCTCTAAACCAGTCTTCAGAATCTAGAAATTTATAGGTCTGGTACAGTGCTCTTAGTGGTAGACACATAGGAGGTTTTTGTTCTTCAAAAGGCATTTCTATAAAAGGAGATTTGACTAACCTGTTTCTATTTTCCTTTTAGGCTTAAATTTTTGAAATTGAAGTAGGTCTACACATTAGGAACTCATGTCTTTTCTTGTAAGTAAACCAGAGCGAATTAGGGTGAGTGTTTCTATTCTTCCGGCTTTTCTATTTTTATTTTCTGTAAAGCAATGTGTTTTGGCAGATATTGTAGGTCGTTTTTATGTGATGCTCAGAATCCTCTGGAAGGGAGGAATGTGGGAAGTAAAGCAGAAATTACAGCCTCCATTCCTGAGAAAAGAGCTTGCAGGTAGAGGCTGACCAGAGACACCAAATACACCCACCAGTTCGTCTGATAGAGAAGAAACGGAGGCTTATTTTATGAATATCACTCATACAAAATTAAATGAGTAAATGTCCCTTTTCACTGTAGATATGTAATTGCTAATAAGCTGCCTATTTCCTATGTATTTTCAGCGAGTTTGTGTTTTAAAAATCAATATCAAATTGTCATTATTGGAACACTTTTTCTAAGTATAATCATGGGTTTTAACTGAAGACTCTTTAAATGTGAAAAATGTTATTAAACCTGAAAACTTCATCAGCTAAAATGACCTCAAGAACAAATACTGGATTTAGCTTGTTTGTAAGCTTCCTTGACTTCATAAAAGAGCATTATATTTTATTTATTATCAAGTATTTAATTTCTAAATGCAGTAGGAATTTTTTCAAATTCTGTAACAAGAAGTGCTATATGACACATGAACACACCACTTTCTTTAAATATTAAAGTATATGTTATATTTTGTGATACAGTATACATTATTTTTTATACCAAGTTTTTTTTTATTATTATTATTTTGGGTGTTCTTTTTTTAATTTAGAAAAAAACTGATATAGAGGAGGACAGAGAATGATGTTATAGTTCCAATTCAAAACACATCTTATACATCGTATTTCTGAAGGTTACACATCTTATACATCGTATTTCTCTTTTCTTGTGTTTGTGTATATAAGAATAATTTATACTGGAAAGAGTAAACTTCACTGTTAAGAGGAAAAACAGAATCTCTCCTTAGCCTGAACTCTGTCTGGTGGAAAGAATGCCCCCAAGCCAACCTTGAACACTATTTCTTAAGTGAAATTCAACCTTGATTTCCCATTACTTTTACATATGAGCTTTTTCTCTGTATCAACCTTGCCTGATTCATGTGAAACCAGACCACACTGATGAGTATTAAGGAAATCCAACACTCATTTGAAATAGGATAGTAAAGTGAACCATGATTGGGGAAGTAAGTGTGGTCCTTGTAAACCTGGTAGAAAATCTAAGTGGTGACGTCTTTAGAAATCCTAGTGGATGAAAGAATATTCAGCTTAGTGTTTTCTTTTACAAATTAACAGAGGTTGTGAAAAACTGTTTGATCTCTATTTTCCATATTATGAATTCCAGTAGCATTTTTCACATTGGCATTCATGATCCAAAGCACCTGTAATAATTGACAGCCATTGAGAGAGTCAGATGGAATCAGAAGGTAGTTTTATGTATAGGAAGGACAAAAAAACCTTCTTCGTTATTAGGGCCAGTACTACATGTTTCACAACTATCTGTCAGATTTGAAGATTATTTATCAAATTAGGGCAAAGAAGAATAGAGAAAGGAGTTAACCTATTGTTTTCTGTTGACTTAAATCCAGGATTCTTTTTAAAAATTGTCCATAGAAATGCATTTCAACTGTTTGGCATGATTCTGTTTTTGTAGTTTATGTTTGTCTAATGGCTGATAGCTAATTTTTTGTGGCTTGGAAGAAATACTAATTCTTTTTGGGGTTTTCCTCTTTAGCGGTGGGTCTCGGAAAAGTTCATTGTTGAGGGCTTAAGAGATTTGGAGCTATTTGGAGGTAAGTACAGTACGGCATTTTGCCATCACTTCAGGGTAATGTCACTTTGTTGTGATTTGTTGACTAAGTCAATTGTAAGGGCAAGTGTAAATGACAGCTCTTCTATTCACTTGGCGTCATTTTGAATCCATGGTTTCCCAAAGATGTGAGGACTCATCTGGCAGTTGACCTTGGCCTGTCTTGATTGTTAGAAAGTCAGTATTTACTTAAAGTCATATTTATTTCTTCTAAGTATTCATCCAGTTGAAAGACATATTCTTAAAGGAAAAAAACTAAGTGTTTAAAAGCTTCTAACCTTGAAGATTTTAAAAATAAAATTATTAGAACGAAGGTAGCAATGATATAAAAGTTTTGGTTTACTGATCAATCTAGTTGACTCATCTTTTCATGGTAGAAATTATGAGACTTAAGAGAACTAAGGAAAAAAAATCTGTCAGGACAAAAATATTAACTGACTTTCTGTTGTAAAATCCACATGCTGATTTCGGAAGTTGTAACCTTGCAATTTTGAGGTTTAATAGGGCCAGGCATTTGCCTTTGATTCTTTTCAAATTGAGCCTTTTCAAGAACTGTGATCTTAATTTTAGGCAAAGAAAACTCTTTTCTACACAAGTAATAGTAGTAGAGCCACATTCTTTGTGTCTGGATACCAAGACACTCTTCGGCTAAAGAGGCAAGTTATTAGATTGAGTGCATCTGTTGACTAATCCCCCCCCCAAAATATCCTCAGATAGACTTCAGTCATTGAGAACTGAAACTTGTTAATTACTAGGTGATACTTGTTCATTTATTTTCCCTAATGTCACTCAAAGACCTTCCAGAGGAGTATTATTTGTGAACTCTGTCAAAGTATTATGATTTAGACAAATGAGAGTTTAGAAAAACTTATTTTTGTTTTAGTTCTGAAGATTAAAAATGAGCTGCACAGTAAAGGCAAAGCTAAATGGGAAGAAAAATACTATGCTCTGGTCCTGTTGTCATTTTCTTCTAGTCATAAATGGAAATACTGTGGTTTAAATGTAGACATTGGCACTGATGAAAATTGAGTTGGAAGTCCAGTTTATAATTAATTAGTTAAAAATATGCCAGTATATGTGAAGTGAATTAAGGATTTTGGTTTCAGCATCTTGAGTGTAGGATCTCTGGCAGACTTTTGACAGTTCCCTTGTCTCTGATCTGAGGGGAGTGAAGGGATTGGTCTGTAGATTGTTTACAGCTTGATGAAGTATGTATTAGGAGGTTTTATACAACTTGGAATTTACCTTCTACTCTGTAAGATTAGATTTGATTTCCTCTAATCTATTCACTTGGCTTTAACAGACTATCTTAAGCAAATGTACCTGCCACTTGTATACCAAAAAACGGATATCCAAAGCAAAAAAAAAAAAAAAAAAAAAAATCTTATTTTGATGAATTAAGGCTAATTTATCTGTGGCTAGTCTCTTCTAACAATACAAATAGATGCTTTGATTTCTAACTTGGATACTTGGAAATATGTGATCATTCCAGTACTTTCCAGTTAAAAATCAACTTTGATGATTTTTCTCACTTTCATAGAATGATAAAAATAACAAGTACAGATACAGAATTTGTCTGATTTCAGGGCAGGAAGTTATTTGAGTTGTCCTTTGCTTTAGTCCACCTAGAGTAGCAGAGGGCCAAAAGCCACTGCTTTATCTGTATTCAGAATAGAATGCATGTGACGGAACAATCTAAGTCGGTAACGGTCCCATGTATCCATGTTGCCGTATTAAAACATTTTTGCCTTTTTTTGTTTGTTTGTTTGTTTTGGAAAGCCTGTTTTCTGGTCCCTGCACTTTCTGGGAAATAGCCACATATCTTTGCAACTTTCTAATGAATGTTTTGTTCACAATATAAGACCCTGAAACCAGCCTATTGAAAGTAACATTGTGTGCTGATGGAAAGTACATGCAAGACTAGAATTACAGCAGCTGAGTTATACTTGCCAAAGAATACCCAGAGAATAGTAGCCTTGCCATCTTTTGAAGATCCAGAGATTTATGTTTAAAACACCATCTATATGTGATTTTTGACTGTGGGTCCCTGTGTGTGTTAGCTAGTGTTTGTGTGCATTGTATGTGTTTATAACTAACCCTGTGGGCACTTTTTACCATAATGACTCTTAAGTGGTTCCATAAATAAATGTCATCCTAAGTGTAACCATTGCTGTTGTGAATGTGGATGTGTCTTCTGCTAAAAAACAAAATGCCAACAACCAATTTCTCTACTCCAGAACAGCCTCCGGGTGACACTCGGAGAAAAGTAAGTGACTTTCTAGGTTCTAGCATGATGGCTGTTGCATGGGGATGACTTCTTATGGAAATTTGTGGTTTTGGTTGGCTTATCATTTTGTGTTTTCGCTTATCTCAATGAGTTGTATTTGTAGTGTGGAAATTCAGGTTTCACCCTGGAAAGATTTCAGTGGGTACTTTGGAAGCTGAAAAAGTCTCAGGCACTTTTTGTCTCTGTCTTGGGGATTAAGGTCTCCTCCCCTTCCCGACCCTACCAGTCCCCCACCACCCCTCCAAAGAAAAGAAAGTTTCAACAATCTAAGATGGGGTTATCTTTTAGTGTCTGGTGGTGCTACATTTTCCATCCAATTAGGTCTATTGCTAATTGATTTCAGTCCACAGAGATCATACAGAGCTCTACCTCGATTATAGGCCGTACCTCAAATCTACCTTAAAAACGAAACCCTACATTAAAAAGTACAAAACAGAGGTGCATTTTTTTTATTGGCAAAAGTTGAAAGACTCTTGTCCTGCTTCCTACTCTTGTAGTTCATTTCACCAGTATAACACCAGATGTGCACAGTGTACCAAGCTGTTTTTGATAACATAAATCAGTGTCTTATAAAGAGAGGGGAAAAGAACCTCTGGGGTCTCCTCTGCGCTCCCCCCTTCCCCAAAAGACTTCTTGGTCTTTTCAGGTGACAGACATCTGCACATTTTGCGGGCAGCCCCACAGCTGAAGGAAGGTGATGTTGACTAGGAATTTTTGAGCAAAGCTTTGGCAGATTGAAATATGTTCTAGTCAGGAGACCAAAAAACATTCCCTGTACCATCAGTTAGATATTTTTCCAGAACAGAATGCCCATTATATATAATTTTTATGTTTTCACAGCTGCTGGCATTATGCTGAGTTATCCTGTGTGAAACCTGGTGAGGGGGGTGGATATAGCATTTCACAAATATTGTCTTTGTGTGCTCTATTGTACTTCATCTTAAACTCTTTAAACAAAGTTATTTAATGTTCATTTCTGGCTATCAGTAGCTTATGTATTGTCCAAATGCTTCAAAATGAATAAAATGGTTTTCATGGCAAGGGGAACTAAGAAGCTTTGCTAGAATTAGTTTCTCTAGACAATTTGAGATTGTACTTCATGCTAATACAACTATGCCATGCTGTGTTTAAAGAGAATTTCATCCTTTTCATCTGAATTTTAGCCTTTTCTAATCTGAAACAGTATACTGAACTAACGCCCCTTCTTGTGGCAATATCAGACCCGACCTCTTCCTTTCAAAATACTGTCTTTGTTTGCTTGTTTTCCTAAATAAAGGTTGGTTTCTCTCTGAGTTCAGACCTATAGAACATCCACAAACTAGAACTCGCCCATTTTAGGGTCATTGCCAGTGAGACGGGAACAGCAGCCACTAGACTAGTTTATCTCGTGCAATTCCCAATTGCCAAGAATTCACATTCCCAATTACCTAAAGAATTTTATTTCCTAAAATTAACACTTTTGAGTCATTTTCTGTAGTCAGTAAAGATAGTAGAAATACTTGCCAAGTTACTACCTAATCATACCAATAGTTTAGTACATCGTCCTACCTAGGCTCAACAGGGGCGTGTCCCTAGTGTGTAGCCTACTAGACAGTACGTCTTCTATGCACTTGCAGCAAGGAAGAGGGACATAGGTCATAAAAAAGTATCTACCGTTTTTTCCCAAGGGAGTTATTTAAAATGCATTTAATAAGTACTTTATCTCACAACTCCAGCTGTCCATCTTAGTCTCTATAACAAATTACAGAGATATTAAGGAGTTTTCCTAGAAATCGGAGGAGAGAAGACCTTCAAATATATAGTAGTTTTAGATTTGTTCTCATTGGGACTATATTGCTACTTGCTAAAAAATGCAGTACTTCCTTACAGAACAGATTCTGTCTTATAAAGCGCCCCTAGTAGCAAGGGATCTAGTGAGTGTGTCACATGACAGCAGGTGTTTTCAGTCTGGGTCAATATACTGAACTCCGTCTCTGGTGGAACTGGCTGCTACATGTCCCCAAGCCTCTTCAGCTCATGGCAATGATAAGGTCATGGGCAGGAGACCTTCCCAGTTCAAACTTGACCCATGCAAACCTGTTCTCAAGGGTCAAGTATAGCAAGTTGGGGATGTGGTAAGGGATGTCATTGGAAGTAGGCAGGGGCCAAGTCATGTGGATCCTCATAGGTCAGAGCAGGGACTTAGGGTCTGCAAACCACCCCCTGAGTTTTATGTTAACTGATGACACCTATGTTATTGAGGAGTAGATTAATATTTCAGAAAACAGGATCCAAAGAAGAACAATAGGTACGGATAGTGAGAGGTAGGAAGTTAAGAAGATGGGACTCAAGACTAACGTAGCTTGCAGCTTGTCAGTTCTAAACAAATGGTAAGGGGCACCTGGGTGGCTCAGTGGGTTAAGCCTCTACCTTCAGCTCAGGTCATGATCTCAGGGTCTTGGAATCGAGCTCCACATTGGGCTCTCTACTCAGCAAGAAGTCTGCTTCCCCCTTCTCTCTGCCTGCCTCTCTGCCTACTTGTGATCTCTCTGTCGAATAAATAAATAAAATCTTAAAAACGAACAAACAAAACAAATGGTAAGCTACCATTTCAGAGCTCCTGGTTTGGGCTTTTTTTTTTTTTTTTTTTAAGATTTTATTTATTTGACAGACAGAGATCACAAGTAGGCAGAGAGGCAGGCAGAGAGAGAGAGAGGAGGACTCAGGCCTCCCACCGAGCAGAGAGCCCGATATGGGGCTCGATCCCACGACCCTGGGATCATGACCTGAGCCAAAGGCAGAGGCTTATAACCCACTGAGCCACCCAGGCGCCCTTGGTTTGGGCTTTTTGGTCACATTTTGTCCCTTGGTTGTGTATGTCTCACCTGTCTGAGGCACTTGGGAGGTATCGTAGCATTATTCTGAAGACCAGACAGTGTCAAGAGGCTACAATGGCTATCAGTGATCCTAGAGTTTGTTTTCAGAGCATTGGAAAACATAGGTAACTATAAAAACTAAAATCAAACCAACCTTAATCATTTATCAAGCTCTTCTTAGGATTCTCTGTTTTCTTCATTTTCTCTGTTCCATCTTCTTTGTCGAACAGGAGAGTGACCAAACAGTAGGCAGTAAAAAAGGAAGGAGAAGAACAAAATTCATTTTAATTGAATACCTACGAGACACTAGGTAGCGCTAAGCTCTTTCCATATTTCATCTCATTTCATTGTCACAACAGCCGTATGAACTGGGAATTTTTTCCACTAATGAGATAACAGAGACCCTAAGAGTTTAGAGTGACTTACCCAGGGTCACAGAGCAAGTGATAGGCCTGAGTTCAAGTTCTGTCTCTCTCTCTGGTTCCTGATCCTATAGTCTTTGTATTGTACCATTTATCTTGCTTAAAATAGCCTTTCCCAAATTATCTTTTCCAAAATTTAACAAAAAGGTCTCTGGATAAGTAGATTTGGGAAATGCTAGTTTAAACAAAGTTAAGTTTCCTTACTATAAAACTTCTCAAAACGAGCATGCCATATGATTCTTCATGAGGAAGAAAATGCTGCCTTTTCTCATTTAATTGAACATGTAAACTGTTTCTGAGTGTTAACTGCCAAGATCAGTGTTTCAGGGGGCTTACTTTGGGGGAAATCTTGCATTAAAACAACCCAGTAGAAAAATGGACAAGAGAAACAAAGAGGCAGTTTCACCTAGGAGTAACCCACATGGCCAACAAATACATGAAAAGATGTTCAACCTCGTTAGTAATCAAGGAAATGTAAATCAAACCCACAATGACATTGGCAACAATTAAGTCTGATCAAGTGATGGAGGAAAATGGACCAAGGAAAACGTGCATATAATGCTGGAGGGAGTGTAGACAGGTATAACCTTTCTGGAAAACAATTTGGCATTAGATGGTAAAATTGATCATTCATTTACTCTGTAACGTACCAATTCCGTTTCTGGGCCTAAGCTTTAGCATGGCTCTTGTATATACGCATCAGGAAACACATTCAGATGGGTTTCCGATAGCATAGTTCATAATAGCAGAACGGAAAACAACCCAAAAAGCCCATCAACACTGGAATGGATAAACTGAGGTAGAGTCATAAGATGATTATTACATAACATGGGTATATAAGCATTGCTAAACACAACAATATGGATGAATCTTAGATACAGAAAAACTGAATTAGAAATTTGCTGACCAGGCTCTCTTCCTTGACGAGATTCCTCTTACTGTCATAGTAAGCGGTGCAAGAGGAGGAACCCCACGTGGTTTCTTTCCCCACTGGCAGCATGAACTCTTGAAACCAGATGTGCTTGAAACGTCAGGGACACCCTGCCAGGTGGTACCACCAGGCCAGAACATTCTCGACTCACTCTCTTCTGGCTAGCGCTGAGTCTGAGGCCTTTCATGTGTTCACAAAGACCTTTTCCTAACTAGCGCTCAGGTTTAGGAACATAGCATATGGAATTTGAGCTGGCCTAAGGTTCTGCATTTCCATAGGACACACATCTGAAGCAAGATGATCCAAAAGAAAGAAAAACATGACCCCAAAATCATGTAAATAAATTTAGGTCTGGAAGAAGGAAACAGCCTTTTGAGCTGGAAGAAGAGCTGTTGGTCTGCCACTGGTTTTGATGGGCACTCTTCTTCTGGACCTCAAAGGCCAGAGGTATGATGCCCCACATCCTAACTGGCTGAAGTCCCGCTTCATGTGTGGCAGGAACAAGGAAGCGGGTCACTTCCGCCGCCTGGGATGATGGCTGAGACCCGACAGTTCTGTCCCTTGCCTGCAGTCATGTGTGCTGGCTGATTTTTTTTTTTCCTTTCCTTGGAAATGTCAGGGAATAATTGGTCTGGGCTCTTAGTTTGCTAAAGAGTAGATTTCTTATGGCCACTTTTTCCCTATACCGAGATTCAGCATGTGACCTTTGAAATCTTGTGTTCAGGACCATAAAATAGGAACCTCTCCCCCCCACCTCTCCATCCCGCATCTCTTTTATAAACATGGCTTTCTCCAGACATCCTGTCCCCAGATAAGAATATCACAGTTTTTAGCAAATAAGCCACTTGTTGGAATGGACAAGCAAATCAACAGTCGACTGAAACGGGGCCTGTCCCTTACTCTCAGTGCTGGCTCACATTTACTGGCTCTGATATTAGAGCTGGTGACTACATTGAACATCTGGTGTTTTACATTTCTCACCGAATAGTGCTGGAACAATTTCTTTGCCCCAGAGTCAGGATTTGTGTGGTTAGATGCCAGTCTCCTCGTGGGTCTGAATTGCCACCTCCCACTCCCATCCCACACCCAGTTTTCTCTTATTAACCTATTTTTCTTTTTCTTTAGACCAATGAAGCGAGCTCAGAGTCGATAGCATCCCTCTCTAAACAGGAGATCATGAGTAGCTTCCTGCCGGAGGGAGGGCGCTACGAGCTACTCACCGTCATAGGTAAAGTGCAGGGACTGCCACTCTCAGGCTCCAGGGTCTCCTCTGCACGGCCCCCTTCCCCAGAATGAATGTGTGCCAGAAGCTGTGAGCTAGTTAGCAGGATTCAGGGGGACAGATTTGGGGGTCTCCTTTGTGTTTGTCTTCCAAGTATGGGAAAGGAGCTCTTGTTACCAGGAGAGAAGCTCTTTTGCAGTTTTTCCTTTTTGGCTTGTACGCTTCTGCTGTCCTGCGCCGTAGTCAGTTCGAATGGTTGGTGGAGGAGGGAGTGAAAGAAGACCAATCAAGAAATGTCAGCCCTGAGGGTAACAGTAGTGACGATTTTAACTTGAATCTCCTTTTGAGATCAGGTCTCTTGAAGGCAACCTTTGTTGCTCTTGTCCTTGTTTATGGCCATTCCCCCTTTTCTTTTAGGCAAAGGATTTGAGGACCTGATGACCGTGAACCTAGCAAGGTACAAACCAACAGGAGAGTATGTGACGGTACGAAGGATTAATCTGGAAGCCTGTTCCAATGAGATGGTGACATTCTTGCAGGTAATAAAATGTGAATGGGACGCTGGGAGGGTGGGCTCTTAGTTCTAGTAGTAATCACCAGGCGTCTCTTACATCTGTCTTCTGAAAGTAGCTGGAAGCAAACAAAGGTGGACTAAACTGAGATGTTACAGAAGCTCTTAATGAAAAATCCTTCTCTATAGTCCCCTCCTCTTCTCCAAAGACTGCTTTGTAGCTCATTTATTCACTTGTTTACTATTCAGAGAGGCTAAGTAACTCGCCTGTGGTCACACACACTTGTATGTGGTTGAGCCAGGATTCAAACCCGGGCAGTCTTGTTCCAGATTCAGGGCAGCCTGCTCTGCCACGACAGCCGTGTTCCAGCTGTCATCATCCTGTTAGCCCAAGGTTCCTTTCTGTTGGAGAAGCAAGTAGCTGCCCTCTTGTTAAACAGGGAGAGACCACAGATCTGGTAGCTGGCCGGGGGCTAGACTCTCCTTCACTGATGCAGGCCTGCACTGAGAACCCCTGAGATCCAGGGCCTGGGTCGGTGTATTTTCAGCAGTGGATGTGCAGCCTGTCCTACTTCATTCATAATGTGTCTCTGAATGCATGCTCATCTGATGGTGCTCTAATACCCACCCATTCATGTGGTCAGAGCAGTTTTGTGGGTGTGAGGATGGAACTGAAAGTCAGTCCCAGCTTAGTTATTTGGGAAGAAAGATATTTGAGTTTATTCTAGAGCATGTTGGACTTTAGGATTCTTTTTTAATTTTCTGGAGCAGCGGACAGGTGGAAGGTATAGCTTCTTTGACCTTAGCTCATATCCCATCTCAGGACCCTGGAGTGTCTGTAATTCTTTCATCCAAATTTATTTTAAAATCCCATAGGTCTGGGGCACCTGGGTGGCTCAGTCCTTAAGCATCTGCCTTCAGCTCAGGTCATGATCCCAGGATCCTGGGATTGAGCCCCACATGGGGCTCCCTGCTCAGCAGGAGGCCTGCTTTTCCCTCTCCCACTCCCCCTACTGTGTTCCCTCTCTCACTGTGTCTCTGTCTGTCAAATAAATAAATAAAATCTTTAAAAAAAAAAAAATCCCATAGGTCTGACCCTTTCCGTGACCACTCTCGCTAGCGGGTTGCTGGAGAAGCCCCTTCGGATATCTAGTAGTTATCGTTTGCTCTCTGGTGCTTTGTTTCCTTGTTCTGTCCATTACAACATTTTCCTTTACAGGGGGAAAACATTCTTTGTTTTCTTACCTTAAAGAGGAGTTCTGTGCCTTGGCCCTTGAAGTCGAGCTAAGCTCTAAGCTCATCACTTCCTAAGTCTTGAGTCAGCAGCTGGTTCTGGATTCTGAGGTGGCGAGCTGGGACCGCTGATTGTGTTGTTGGGAACACAACAGGCAGGGAATTTTTCTTGAGGCTTTTAAGATCGGCTGGTGGAGCCAGACTCAGGCAGAAGCTGGCAGAGCAGTGCTGGGCTCCGTGTGGAGACTGCAGAGCCTGGCCTGTGTCCTCTGGCTGGCCTCTGGCGCAGGCTGCTCCCAGGACTCTGAGAAGAGCTCCGGAAGTACTAAGTAACCATGTTTTTCATGGCGTCCAGCGTACTTGATTCTGACTTCCCCTTACCATTGCTTTCAGGGGGAGCTTCATGTCTCTAAACTCTTCAGCCATCCCAACATCCTGCCGTATCGAGCCACCTTTATTGCAGACAATGAGCTGTGGGTTGTCACATCATTCATGGCGTATGGTGAGTGGGACAAGGGTCCTGGCAGAGAGGTATTCTGGGAGCTCTGTTGTCAGCCGGCTCACGTGCAGTTTCCCTTCTCTGTTACCCTTTCCCCGGCCCCCACGACTGTTTTCTTCAGGTTCTGCAAAGGATCTCATCTGCACACACTTCATGGACGGCATGAATGAACTGGCGATTGCTTACATCCTGCAGGGGGTGCTCAAGGCCTTGGACTACATCCACCACATGGGATACGTACACAGGTGCAGTCTCACAACCGCCCCTTCCGGGAGAGCGCATGAGCCCATGAGCCCTCGAGGAAACGGTGGGAGGTTGACTGAAGTTAGTGATGTCAGAGTGTAAACCAAGGCTCAGCATCCTGTCCTCGCCTCTGACTTGGTAGACAGAGCATTTGGTCTGTCAGTTCTGACTTCCTCTTTACTGAGTGGCTTGGTCCTGAGAAGAACATCTGCCCCACCCCTTGGAGCACCCAAACTGGTGTATGTGCCCCAAAGTCAGCCCTATGTGCCGAGAGGCCCGGGGGAAGGCAGGTAGCTTAGTAGATGGTATCAGGACAAGCAGCTCACAGTAGGGAAGATAATGAAACCAGACCCCTACCTAACTCCACATACAAAGGAGCGGTTCAGATGGCCTCAATGTCCGATGTGAAACTACAGACTTAGATAGAAGGAACTGCTTTTGTGACCTGAGGCATCGAAGACTATCTAGATATTTTAGAAGTACAAAACATAATACAAACAAATTGACGGATTTGATTATATCACGATTAAAGATCTCTCTCCAATGAAGGACATCAGGAACAAAATTAAGAAATGGGTGACCGGGTGCGAGATGTAAGCTTTGTGTAAAACAAACAGGAGAAATCCTGTGCATCAACAAGAAAAGGATGGCAAAGCAATAGCAAAAAGAGCAAATGATTTGAAGTTTATAAGAGGAAGTCCAGAGGACTAACTGTTGTATGAAAAGATGCTCAAAGCTAGCCATAATCAGAAAAGCAAATTAAGGGGCACCTGGGTGCTCAGTGGGTTAAGTCTCTGCCTTCGGCTCAGGTCATGATCTCAGGGTCCTGGGATTGAGCCCCATGTTGGGCTCTCTGCTCCGCGGGGAGCCTGCTTCCTCCCACCACTCTCTGCCTGCCTCTCTGCCTACTTGTCTGTCAAATGGATAAATGAAATCTTTAAAAAAAAAAAAAAAAAGGCAAATTAAAACAGGATGCTGTCACCCTGTACACCTGAGATGGGTGTAAGGTGGGGGCGGCCCAGGGCAGTGAGGAGGCGGGGTCTCCTGTCCACACAGTGGAAGATGCCCTGACAGCCGGGGTCGCTCGGGACTGGGACCATTAGCGCTGCTCCAGGTGGACACCCCAAAGAAACCCTCAGGGGATAGGTGTGGGTGTCATCGTTCACATTCCTGTGCGGTTAGAGGCAGCGTCAGTGCTCCTCCCTGGGAGAGCGGATGAGTAAAAGTGTTGGAACCTGGCCCAGAGTACAGGCAGCAGTTAGGAGCAAAGCCGAGTTGTACGCCGGGGGCAAGACAGAGGGATCTTAGAAACAGCACTGAGAGGCGAAGGGAGAGTGGGAGGGATAACACAGCACCGTCGGGTAAATTGAAAATATATGCATACAAAACCATGCTATAGTTTATAAGAATACCTACAAACAAAGAAGTATAGCTGGAAGGCAGTAGATGGTAGGGGAAGCAGTGGTCTGGGAGCATAAAAGAGAACTTGAGCAAAATGTAAGTAAGTTTTAAAATCTGGTGATACGTAAATTGGGCCATGTTACTTTCTCTTTTCTCCTATATGTGTTATATACAGATAAATAAGTGTTTATGTATAAATGGCATGAATATATACATGTGTAAGACACACAGCCAGACGCTGCCAGGGAGAGAGCTGACTGGAGCTGGTAGGTGACGATCAAAGGTTTGCGATGTGAGGGGCTCCGGCTGCCCCGTGACACCCTCTCCCCGCCCTCCCAGGAGTGTCAAAGCCAGCCACATCCTGATCTCGTCCGACGGGAAGGTCTACCTCTCTGGTTTACGCAGCAACCTCAGCATGATCAGCCACGGGCAGCGGCAGCGTGTGGTCCACGACTTTCCCAAGTACAGTGTCAAGGTTCTGCCTTGGCTCAGCCCAGAGGTCCTCCAGCAGGTCTGTGCCCCGAGTCTTGAGGAGTCCCCATCCCTCACCAACTCAGTGTCCCAAGGGAGCCTTCAGGAATTTCCCGAGATGAGGGTGCTTCGCTTCTGGGTGGAGTGAGGGGTTCTAAAGGGAGGGGTTCCCTGTTGGCAGGTGGACCTGGGAAGCCTCTCAGCGTGGGTGTTGGGCGCCCATTTCAGATGGTGGTGTTTCCCCTCTGTGGGGTCCCAAACTGGGCCGAATACTATTTCAGCCCCCATCAGAGGCCTTCCCATCTTATAGGAAGAGTGAGCCTTTTGGAAGTAGTTGGTGCTCTCCACGCCCCTCCACTAAGCAGGAGCATAGGACCCCACATTTCTTCCTTCTTGTTACACAGCATCAAACATTCCTTCCTTTAAAGCATCAGCTACTCGCGGGTAGTAAGGAAGAAGAAGGCAAGGAAAGTGCGCTGGATTGGAGACAGGCAATCTGTTCCTCTCCCGCATGCCCTTCTCAGGCTATAGATGGAGTGATCTGTGGGTTTTTTTTTTTTTTTTCCTCCTGATTTAGAATCTTCAGGGTTACGATGCCAAGTCTGACATCTACAGTGTGGGAATCACGGCCTGTGAGCTGGCCAATGGCCACGTCCCCTTTAAGGATATGCCTGCCACCCAGGTGAGCCTGCCGCCTGGTTTCCTTCTTGCCTGCCCGCTGCATGCCTTCCCCTGCTGTGGAAGCGGACCCCAGGGCAGGAGAGCTCAGGAGCAGGCCCACTGCTCACTTCTGTAGGGCCTGGAGCAGGAGTACGAACGGAGGCCCACGTGCCATGTGTCTGTTTAGATGTATAAATCAAGCTAACACATTTTTATAAATTTATAAAATATATGCTAGCCTCCTACTTTGATAAATATACCTGGGAGGTCTGTTTCTAATTATAGTTCTCAGACTCCTCAGGTTCTGTGCTACCTGCTACCACATTTTGGCCAATACCTTTGGAGCCTTTGGCTTGAAAGTTCAATTTCTTTTCATGTCCCTTACAACAGCTGCCCTTTGGTCACTCCTTGGCACGCACAGCCAGTGGCATCGTGTACCTTTGGGAGACAGCCTGGGGGAGAGGCTTATCCAGGCCTTATCAAGTCCAGGAAGCGGACTTGGGATAGCTGGGCAAGGATTACCTGAGTCCTAAGTACCCTGGAGCATGATCTAGAACTGGATGGGGTGGGGGGGGGAGTTGGCTCTGAGTGAGCCTCTCCTTAAGCCCACAGAATGCCCTATGGGAAAAGGGGCACTTAGAGAATGGCCAGAGGGGAGCTCTGTAGAGCAGCTGTCCCAGGAAGGCTTCTAGGAGGAGGTGACATTTGAGCCTTGAAGGCAGATATATGAAGAATAGGAAGTAGAAGGAAACTCTTGGCTAGAGGGAACAGCATGCTAAGATCCAGAGTCAAGAAAGGATAGGATCTGGGGAATGGTGATAGTTACAAATAGCTTAAGTACAAGGCACTTCCCGGGGGCTGCTGGGTGATGTGGCTGGAGAAGGAAGCCAGAGCAGATCCTGAAAGATTTTGTGTGCCACGCCAGGGCATTTGGTTCCTGGCCCAAAGCATGTGGAGAACTGCTGGTGGCTTCTGAGCCCAGAAGCGATAGCCTCAGATGCATTTTGTTAGATTACTACTGCAGGTAGAAGACCTAGCAGACTAGTTAGGAGGGTCATGGAAACATACATAAGGAACCTAGAAAAATTTAAGTCCATCGCAGAAAGGAGCTCTGGGAAAGTGAAAGGCTATGCGAGGTGAACAAGAGGTATGGACGCAGAAACAGCATGGTCCAGTAGCACTGGTTTCTGGCTCCGTAGTTCACAAGGGCAACCCTAAGGACGGCAGTCCCTGAGGTGGGGCTGGTTTTGCTCGTGTAGAGTCCAAGGACTTCAGCCCAGCAGCCCTAGTGGAGCCTGCCCCCGGGCTCCTGTGCAGCCTGCCACAGGGACAGCCCGGGGCAGGGTGGGGCGGGTGACACGTAATGCACCCCTTTGGACCCACAGGGGCACCACAAATTGGAGCTGGGCTCCAAACAAAATGATCTGATGGCCGCCTTCACTCTAGGGTGGGGGCTCTACGGGTGGAAGGCTGTGATCACGGTGTCTTATAAACGGGAAAGGAGACTGGGAGCCCCTTCTGTGCAGCTGTGGTCGGGGGTGCATTTCTGTAGGCCCGTTCCTTGGCACTCTGGCCTAGCTAAGGGATGGCTGCTGAGCCTCGGACCCGCATTGCTTCTGAAAAATCAGACATACCCCACTTCTCTTTTCTCTACTCCCCCAAATTTGTATTTTGGGAAAAGTGTATTTGTAAGGAAAAGCTATAGATCTCCCAGCGGCCCCCCCCGTTCAGCCCGGGTCCCGGCTCTGTCCTCCCCAGATGCTGCTGGAGAAGCTGAATGGCACAGTGCCCTGCCTGCTGGACACCAGCACCATCCCCGCTGAGGAGCTGACCATCAGCACCTCGC
This sequence comes from Mustela nigripes, assembly GCF_022355385.1. NCBI lineage: Eukaryota > Metazoa > Chordata > Mammalia > Carnivora > Mustelidae > Mustela > Mustela nigripes. The sequence goes on from NC_081572.1 coordinate 14,642,255, forward strand.
GCTCAGCAGCCAACTCGGGCCTGAGTGAGAGCTTGGCCCCCAGCACCCCCAGGACCTCCAATGGCGACTCACCGTCCCACCCCTATCACCGCACCTTCTCCCCTCACTTCCACCACTTCGTGGAGCAGTGCCTTCAGCGCAACCCAGACGTAAGGTATCCTCTCCGGACGGACAGTGGGCTTTCGGGGGAGCGTGGGGGGCTGGCGGTGGGGGGTCGAAGGCCAAGTTCAAGAGGACGCATCTGTCCCGGAAAGGGCTGGGTTCCTGGAGGAGTCCCGAGCCCCTGTGGCCAGAGGGATGAGCACAAGGGTTTACTAAGGAGCCATCCTGGGTGACTCTGGCTGTGGTGTTTCCGGAGGCTGAGGGAAGAAGTAGAGGTTGCCTGAGGATAAGGTGTAAGCAGCAGGGTTTGGGAAGTCTGGGGCACAGGGGTGATGCTGGTCTCTCTTCCGCTTTCTCTGCAGACCAAGTGCCAGCACCCTCCTGAACCATTCTTTCTTCAAGCAGGTACAACAGCACTTTCCCGAGGCTCCCTGGGCTGGCTTTTCCCTTGCCTGTGCTTGGAAACACCCTGCACCACCTTTGCTTTGGGATCCTTAGTGTGTATCCTCCCCTCCTCCCTTCGAGTCAGAGCGATGGCCCTGTCTCCGGAGCCCCTTAGAGGGGCCGCTCCTTCCTCTCCCAGAGATTCTGGGCTCTAACAGGCCAACTGTCATGGGGCCATTCGGCCCCGTGGTGTCCTGGGAACCAGAGCAACGGGATCCACCCCTAACTGTCTCTCCCCCCTCAGATCAAGCGACGCGCCTCAGAGGCCTTGCCTGAGTTACTTCGCCCCGTCACCCCCATCACCAATTTTGAGGGCAGCCAGCCTCAGGATCACAGCGGGATCTTTGGCCTGGTAACAAACCTGGAAGAGCTAGAGGTGGACGACTGGGAGTTCTGAGCCTCTGAAGAACGCTCACATTCTCCGTCCCCCGAGGCGAGGCATGAGCCCCGGGGGCCCTCCCCGAGGGCTGGCCACATTCCCACCCTCCTGGGTGCAGATTGGGTAGAAAGGACATTTCTGCCACCAGAGTTGGCCGCTTACTCACTGGGAGAGAAATTCCTGAAGAGAAACCTTCTTTACTGCTCCGGGACTTCTGAAACTCAAGGGAATCCCAGGAACCAGTGATCAGAGAGGCCGGGAAGCTGACATTCCATCCTGGGAGCTCAGGCGACTCTTCAGAAGGAAGAGATGCTATTCTGGCCCCAGAGGGCTGAAGGCCAAGTCCAGGGTTTGACTCTTTGACCCAGGGGACTGTGGGACTTCCTCTTCTCACTCTTGCTGTCCTACCAGGCTGTTCCATTCTCTTCCTCTGCTCTCAGATCCTACAGGTCCATGGAGGGGCAAAAGCAATAAGCAACTGCCTCCCATCCTAGCCGCCAGACCACGCCCTAATAATTGAAAGGAAGGGCATTTTTTCTTGTTAAGCACCAAGTGAAGGGGGCAGTCCCTCCTTATCCCTCTCATTGCTTGGGCTGCAATCTAGAACTTTCCCATAGTTCATCGTGTGGTTCATCCCTTCCCCACCAAGAGTCCATCTTACTGCCTTCTGCTGGCTGCCTTGAGGCTTTCTCCAAGGCCACAATGTCTTGCCTAGCTTGAGGATTTAAGTCCTTATGCCGCTTTAGTTTCATCGCCAGAACAAATTAAAATTTTTGGAGAATCCACTGGAGAGTGGCATTGCTGTGTGCTGGACATACAGTCACCCAGTCCCACATTCTCTGTCCCAGAGTGGTCCCAGGAGTGCACGCAGAAGCATGGCTGTAACCACTTTCATTAAGAAAGCCTCATAACAGACATAGAGCTGTCTCCTCACACCCAGAAATGTGAGGCTATTCATTTTAGCCTCACTTAGCCATCAAACCACTTTGGGGCTGGAAAGGCCTAGGTGCCAAAGCCTAGCCCTTTCGCAGGCCCCACTTCGGGGCCACTAGGAGTGGAGGCAGAAAAGGCTCATCTTTGGCAGGAAAGGAGGTGGAGGGTTTTGTTCTGTAACATGACTTGCAGTGTCTCCTTACCCCTGGAACTAATACCCAAAGAGCAGGTAACCTAAGACCCAGATCTGTCCCCTCTCTGTCATCCTGGCTGGTGGCCAATGAGGCTGGGCAAGGGGGTGATTCCGCCCTGCGTCTCCATGGTGCTTCCCAGCCTGCATGGGCACCTTCCCCCCTGCCGGTCCCTTAGGGGTGAGGCACCCTTCTCTGGCTCAGGCACTAAAAATGTCAGATTAAGGAAGTGCCCCTCCCTCTTCTCTAAAGCTGCTTTGAACCCTCCAATGCTCTCACTTTCCCTTCCCTCAGAAATTTTAATACCAGTTTAAAAACGAGCAATAACACCCCTCTTCCTTTGGGCAGTTACAGGGGTTGAGGTACAGGGGTTGAGGGAATGGATACCCACAGTGAGGCCGAGTGGGGAGGCCAGGTCACCTTTGTTTCCAGCTTTCCTCCTAACCCCGGCCCAGCTCATCTTCTCTTTAGACCTCAAGTTCCCCTTTCTCAACACCATTATCAGCCTGTTTTCTTTCCTTCTGAGCTCCTTCACCTGTGGTCAGCTCATACTCCACGCCCAAGCCGCTGCTTCTGTGGGGGCTGCGCAGTTGCCCCTGCAGACTCGTCGTGGGCAGAGGAGGGGGCCAGGCTGCCTGCTGCTCCCGGTGCTCCCAGTGCTGCCGGCGGGTGCCGGGGAGGGCCACACCTTCCTGCGTCAGGGCAGACGCCTTTGAGCATCTGGTGGCCGCTGTGCACACTGCCAGGAAAGATGCACATAAACACAATTTCAGAAGTGTCACACGCACGCACACACCCCAGCCAGGGAGGCCTGGGCCTGCATCTCCACCCATAAGTAAATCTTGCTCCAGAGAGGGGCAGGAGGCTGGGGAGGAAAAGCTGAGCGCCGCCTACGAGCCCTAAGGGGCCCTGCGGGAGCCGAGGGAACGGACTCGGGGCTGGGGAAGCCTGCCGCCTCCCCGGCCTCCCCGGCCTCCCCTGCCGGGGACGGGGGCGCTGAGTTGTTCTGTTCCCTGGCGCGTGTGTGGGCCGTGCTCTGGAGCCACTAGTTCTATTCCTGCCACAGTGTGGGAACAAGCTATGTTTAGGGCTGTTTGGGAACAGCTTCCAGCCAGACGGCAGGCAGAGCCCGCCAGTCCCTGGGGCGAACGAGACCCGGGTCTCCCGGCAGATATCCCTCCAGGAAGCCGCTGCCCCACGTGCGCAGCACAGCTGAGCGCTACCCCCACCAGTGGGTGCCGGTCACCTGCCTCCTGCGCGCCTCCGACCTGTCGTGCGGGGTGCTGGGGCGGCGGCCGCCGCCGGGCAGAGGGGCAGGGAGTAAGGAGCCAGGGGCGGGGGGCGCGGCTTCTGGCGCCAGCCGTGCTGCTCTCGCTTTGTTCCTTGGAACCAGGCACTTCGGATCCTCAGGCCTCTCCCTTGTGTTAAGTGGGGTTAGGGTGCGCCGAGAGATTTGCTTGTCTGAAGGATGGAAATCTCTTCCCCCGGAGGGAGTGCCCTCTCGCAGGCCACGGCGCCCGCCCGCAGGAACCCGGGGTTCCTACGGCCGCAAAAACCCGCCACAGAAACGCATCAGGACGGCGGGCCTTGGAGCCTCCGGGGGCCCTTGTCTATGGGGTCGCCGGAGAAAGCGCTGAGGGGTGGTGGTCCCGCCGGACCCCTTGTGTAGCCTGGGGGCAGAGCACGCGGACGCCGGGCCTCGCGGCCTCGCGTGGCGTGACCGCGTGCCGGCCGCCGCTACCTTCTTCCTCCCGCGGCCGAGCGGGGGCGGCCTCTGGCGGCGGAAGGACTGAGCGGCCGGAGGGGGCGTGGGATCCCGGACGGGGCCGCCCCCGCGGGGTCTGTCAAACCGCAGGGCCCACGGAGCGCCGGGCCCGCACGAGGACCAACAGGGGGAAACTGAGGCAGCGAAAGGCCCAGGAGCGCCCCAGTCCCGCCGCAGGGGCGTCGCCGGGAGCGCCGTTTGTCCCGGGACCCCAGGCGTCTCAACCTGAACTCGTCCTCGCCCTGAGGCGTGCTATACACTCCCGCTCCGGGCCTTGCCCGGGTCCCGAGCGGGCCGACGGGGCTGCCGGCTTCTCGAGGCCGGCGAGCGCGGGGCCCGCGGGGACGGTGCGAGTGCCAGGAGCGCAGGGTCGGGGCGGGGGGCAGACAAAGGCAGGGGACGGAGAGCGAGGGAAAGACAAAGCACAGAGGGGGTCGGCGGCGGCGCCGGGGCCCCGGAGGCGGCTCCGGGCGCGTCGGAGCCAATGGGCGGGCGCGGGGCGGGGGCCGGCGGGGGCGGCGCCGCGATAAGGCGGTGGCGGCGGCAGCCGCTCGGGGACCACTGGCAGCGCCGGCAGCTCGCGCCCGCGCCCTCCTCGCACCCGAGGCGCCCCCCGGAGACAGACCACCCGCCCCGCGGCCCAGGCCGGGGCCCCGGTGAGACCCGCGGGCGGGCCGGGGAGGGGGCCTGCATCCGTCTCACAAACCCCGGCGCCGAGGTGGGGGTGCGGGCGCAAGGACCGACGCTTGCGGGGTCCCGACGCCCAGCGCCCCCGCCCGTCGCTCTCGCCCCGGACCCCGAGGCCAGCGGCCGCCCTCCCGGGCGGGCCTCCGAGCGAGGACGCAGCCGAATCCCTCTGGCTGCGTCCGCGGGGGTCCCGGGTTTGGGGTCCGGTCCTCGCGGGCCCGGGGGCGAGAAGCGGGGCGCGCGGGCGGCGGGTCTGCCGGGCGGGGCGGGCGCGCAACCCGGGAGCGCTGTCCAGGGGCTGGGCCGGCCGAGCGGGGGGCACCGGCGACCTCGGCAGCGTTGGGCCGGGGTCAGGCCGGGCCAGCGGATTCTCACCGAAGCCCCGCCCGGCCCGCCCGCCCCTGACCTCCCCTAGTCCAGGCGGGGTCCCGAGCCACAGGGCACCCATGGCGGCTGCGCGGCGCCCCCTCCCCCGCCGCTCCCGGCTAACTCTGTTCTTCCCCCGACACATGGTTCCACTCAGGGATCTCTGTCCCTTGGGGAGCAGCGTGGGGGGCGGGCGGGCGAAAGGGGGAGGTGGGTGAGGGGCGGAAGTGGCAAGACCCAGAGCAACAGGAAATGACTTAGGGAAAGTCCCAACCGCAGCCCCCCAGTCCCCTGCCTGTAAACACTCCCACCCCACCCTGTAGGCTAGGGAAGGGCTTGTGGGGCCCGACTGACCGACTTCCCCTTGCAGAACCCAGCGGGTGCAGCGTCTCCACCTGGGGCCTCCATCACCCCCACCGAGCCATGTTCCAGGCTGCAGAAGCCGCCCAGGCCACCCCCTCTCATGTAGGTGATCAGCGGGGCGGGAGGGCTCCTCTCCTTCAGACGTCTGGCCTGGGGTGAAGGGGTGAGGGGCGGCAGGTCTGTCACCCTTTGCCCCGACCCTCCACCCCCACCCAGCCAAGCGCCTGGGTTCTGAGTTGGTTACCGCAGTCATGGTCTGGGGCAGCCCTCTGACCTGGCCCTGACTGGCCTTCTCCCTTAGGAAGCCAAAGGCAGCGGTGCAGGCAGCACGGTCCAGCGCTCCAAGGTAGGGCCCCTGAGAGTGGAGTGTTGCGGGGGTCAGAAGGGATGGGCAGGGGTCAGGCCCCTGGCTGACTCTCTCCCCCCAACAGTCCTTCAGCCTTCGGGCCCAGGTGAAGGAGAGCTGTGCCGCCTGCCAGAAGACCGTGTACCCCATGGAGCGGCTGGTGGCCGACAAGCTCATTTTCCACAACTCTTGCTTCTGTTGCAAGCACTGTCACACCAAGCTGAGGTGCGCCCTTGCCCTGCCCCTGCCCTCGCCTGCCAGCCCTGACCTGACCTGACCACAGTTGTTCTGCTTCTGCAGCCTGGGCAGCTACGCTGCACTGCAAGGGGAGTTTTACTGCAAACCCCACTTTCAGCAGCTGTTTAAGAGCAAAGGCAACTACGATGAGGGCTTCGGCCGGAAGCAGCATAAGGAGCTTTGGGCCCACAAGGAGGTGGACTCCGGCACCAAGACGGCCTGAGGCCCCTCTGCCATCCACTGTCTCTGTAAAAGAGGGCCTAGAGAGGGGCAGTGGGAAGGGTGGGAAAGAGATTGGACCTGGGCTTGAGTTGGGGGGCAGGGTGGGATGGGGATAAAGCCATCTTGCTCAGGCAGAGGGTTGGGGGGCAGGGCTCAGCTCCAGGGTTCCTTCATTCTCCCTGGGGCCAGGGTGGGGGGGTCATTTGGGAACCAGGATTGGGTTTTGCTCACCACCCTGCTTCCGACTTCTTTCAGCCTACCCCACCTCACCCCTGGCCCCCTGGGAGGCCCCCAGGCCCAGCTTCCCTATCTAGGTGCCTTTTCTCCAGCAAGGAGTCACCCTGCTCCCTCAGGGTCCCAAGCTCCCTCACTGCCACCTGGGGCCCTCTGGGGCCCCCATGTCTCCCCATCTACCTCTGCCCTTAGCCTGGTTCTGAGCCATGGAGACCAGAGGAAGGAGAGCCAGGGTGCCCTGGCTGGGCCTCACAGAATGCCCACGAAAGCCTTGGGGGTGGGGTGGGGAGGGGGAAGTGGATTAGCCCCGCCCTCCCCTGAAAGAAGAGGCGGGGCATGCCCAGTGGGGCTTGGGACCCATCTTGCACCACCGGAGTCAAGAAGCAGAAGCTAAAGCACCTGCCCTGCTGAGAGCCAGAGACTGGCTGGGGTCTGGCATGGGCCACGCTCCTCTCCTCTTGTCCCCCGTTGCTGCCGGTTCTGACTGTTGTGATCAACCCTGTTTTAAACATGTTTTAACAGATTCTGACTCTGTATTATGTGGCCTGATGGGGCAGTGGTTGGGGGGGTGGGGGACTTTGTGGCAGGAAGGATGCAGACTTACCATGCAGAAGTGAGAGGGGACATGGTCAGCCCAGAGCACTCCTGGCCTTGATTGGGGTGGGGGGTGGGGCTGGTGATGGGTGTGAAGGAAATGACACCAGCCTGAGAAAAAGAAGGGGTGCTCTTTTTTCGACAGCCAGGCCTCTGTGCTGTCATAACCAGAGTGGTTTTAGAACGGAAATTCCACTTGCTTCTCAGCCTTGGGTTGGTCACAGGAGGGTCAGGACAGCTGGCTCAGTCGGTAGAGGATACAACTCTTGATCTCACCCTGCACTGAGTGTGGAACTTACTTTAAAAAGAAAAAAAAAAAAAAAAAAAGAGGGTCAGGTCATCAGTAGGTGATGGCTCATGGCCTCACAGCCTTTCAGTATACTGCAAGGTAGAACCCTTCTGCTGAGTCCTTGTCTGGAACCCCCCTTCTCTGGAAATCAGCAAAGGATGGTGGAAACCAGCAGATTCAGCAAGTACTGTTGAAAGTTCTCTAGCTCACTGTGTCCTTCCCCATCTGTCCTCTTCCCCTTGCTTTTTCAAGCTCTAGAGTAGGGCAGCCACGGTCACCGTCTCAGGTCGTCCAAGGAGAAAACAGCTTATCTGCTACTCTGAGGGACAAGTTTACCACAGGGCAAGCAAAGCCAACCTGGAGGCCCCCAGACACCCACGCCCCGAGCAGATTATATGTGGGAAGTCTAGGATGTCTGTCCCAGACCCATCTGTTCTGATTTCCCCAAACTGTCCATGGGCTACATGAACTGGTGGAGCCAGAGGGCTGACTCCTGGGGGACATGCTGCCACTGCACCCGATATAAGACCTTAAGTTCCTAAGTGATGCCATGCCCATAGGTCAGGGTAGGGAGCGGGTACTCAAACTGGTGGCAGATGGGCCACTGTGCTGTGAGAAGTGGACACTGCCCCTTGCAGCAGAGCTGCTTCTCAGCAGAGATGGCACTGGGTCTTCAGCATGAGGAGCTGGCCCAAATTCTGCATGGGAGGCCTCAGATGGGGACAAGGGGAGTCTCTCCTTGCTCTGAGCTAAGCACCAGCCGCCAATATGCCAGGGGAATAACAGAGAGGTGGCTCCTGGAGATGACTGAACCCTGCCCTGCAGAACACAGCTCCGGGGAGGACTTCCCTGCACCGAGAAGACTCCTGGACGCCGTGAAGTTCTGGACCCCAGCCACCGGTGACCCCTGGGTCGGGGGCAGCTGACAGTACCAGCTTGATAATCAGTCCCGACAGAAGCACCCTCCGCAGAGCTCCTGGAAGTGGGGAGAGAAGGGAACCACCTCTGAGCTAGCAGTGGTCTCAACCAAGTCATCCCTGCCTAGGACCCTGCTCGGAGTCACTTCAAGTTCCCTGCTGAGGGACCCAAGCTGGCTACCAGGCACCATACCTGCTCCTCCTGGGAAAACACCTACTGTCTCCACTCCCCAACTGGAAGCATTGCCACAGGACCCCTTGGGTATAAATGATCCCTTTTATTGTAAGTAATGCGCGACACTGGCCTGGCTTTGCACTGCAAGCCCTCGGTCGAGATATAGTCCAATAACTATGGCCGCAGGTTCTTCTGCACGATCCACAATTCAGACACAGACACAGAGCTGAGGTGGGTAGGAGGGGCAGGAGGGGCAGGAGGGCGGCGGAGTGTGGACTGTCCCCGGCCCTGGCCTCCCCACGTAGGTCTGGCCAAGGCTGACATAGCCCATGGAATGCTGAGCAAATGGCAGCGCGGCCCGTCTCACAGCAAGCCTGGGGCTGCCGGGGGACTGCCTTTTAGAATCCTCGGGCCCAGGCGGTCCTAGGCCCACAACTTGTTATTTGGGTTATTTAATATAAAGACAATAAATTAAAATTAAGCAACAGCTTGGTCCTGAGGATGCTGAGCCAGCATGTCCACAGTTTTTGGCACACAAAAAAAATCAGGGTCTTTCGTTTTTTTGGAGTGCAGCGTTTGTTGGCCTGTTTGCAAATTCACTTGGAAAACCCATTCCCTGTGAGGTAAGACCCCAGGAGGTGGGGCTCTGTGAGAGCCTGAAGCTGGGACACACAGAGTCGTCTTGTCGCATCCACACCGTGCTGTTTCCTCTTGGGGAACAGGGACTGGGGATGGGGGTGTAGGCCCAAGAAGAGTGCTACAGCCATCAGGATGGAGTCGTGGAGAGGCCGAGCTGCCACGTGGCGGCTTTGGTCAAGTTGAGGGGCCAGTCCCCACCCTGGGCCAGGGCTGAGGTGGAGACAGGAGCGCATGCTCACTGTCTTCAGAGGGCTGAGCTGGGGTGCCTAACAGAGGCCCCTGGGGGGAAAGGATGGAAACAGAGGGGCTCAGGCCCAACTGGCACCATGCAACACACATTCCTGCAAAACCAGCTGCTTTCATTTTCTCTTCTCTCTCTTGAGGCGTCTATCACCTGTAACAATCTAGAATTGATATATATAAAAACCATCAAATATGATCTGAGATATAAATTAACAAGTACAAGGCCTCACATTACATGATGTGAAAAGGCTAAAAACAGCGATAGAAACTACATTCATAAAAGTGCATCGTCAACATACAACGAAGGCTTTGGCTTGTTCTGGTGCCCGAGGGGAAGTGGGCATGGCTGGCAATGAGCTGCCTGGCGCTAATCCCAAGCTCCCCAGAGAGGCCCATCCCTGGGCACTGGCATTGTTATTGTTGTTGTTGTTGTTGTTCCTTTAATGACGACTCCCAAGGAAACTGGGTGTTGGGAGGGAGGAGCTCTAGCAATAGGCACATTTTGGAGGGGAGGGGCCGGAAGAAAAGACCAGCGCCCAGGCTGAGGTAAATGCGGCCAACTCTAAGCTGCTTGGAGATACTGGCTCCCCGACCCCTGCTACCATTCCTCCGCTAAGAAGAGAAAGGGGTGAGACCTCATGGGGGTGGGCGAGGCTGGCCAAGGAGGAACAGAGATGGTAGTTTGGGACAGAGTTGGTGACCTCTTACGGGCTCTCCCTTCTACCAGGCAGAGAGGGCTCTGGCCTAGCAGGGTCACGACTCACAGACAGCCTGATCCGGCTTCCCTGGCTATCCAGAAGAGCCTGCCCAGGGCTCGGGCAGCCAGCTGGGTCAGATCCCCTCACCACGCTGTCCATCTTCCTTTCTGCTCCAGTGGGGGAAAAGGTGCCAGGCCAGGAACACAAAGGCCATTACCTTCAGCTCTTTCCAATCCAGCCCAAGGCCCAAGCCCACAACAGGGATACTTAGAGCCCGAGGGCACACAGTCTCCAGTTTAGAAACTGGATACAGCATAAGAGTGACTCCAACTTGTAAAACAGAGACAATTGCATTGACAAAATGGGGTCTCCCCCCCCAAGTGGGGGCAGTTCCATACCTCAAGCCCCTGCTGGGGGAAGGGGGGTGCGGGGTCATGGGGGCAGGCAGGATGGGCTCCTCCTTCCCTGAATAAGGCAGCATAACATTTGCTTCATTCATCTTTGGTAAAGGACAGGGACTGGCGAAGCTGACCTGGGGGCTCCGGGGAGAGCATAGCCCCAGCCTCTGCCTTCCATTGGCTGTGGGATGTTGGGCTTTACCTCAGGCTTGGGTGGGCTTATCCAGCCCAGAGATGCCCTGGTGGTCTCCAGACATGGGAGGAGAAACACAATAACACTCTGAATGAAAGTAACACTATTCAGACCCTCATGTCCGTCCTGGGCCCCGAGACCCGTGGGGCTTTGGCGCTGACTGCGGCGTCAACACATAGCCCTGAGGGGAAGGCCCTCAGCGCTTTGCACACTGTTCCTAGCCCCTTCCCCTCCACGTGGAGCTTAGGATGCTGGAGCTCTCAGGTCTGGCAGGCTGGGGGCTCCCAGTCCTTGAGGCTGCAGCCACCCCACCATGGCTCTGAGCCCCAGTGGTGGAAGGGGCGCAGACGAACGCTGGTTGGACTGGAGCTCCATGGTCCACAGCATTGCCTGGGAGAAGCAGCAACTTCGCCGAGCCCCTCGGCAGCCCCTTGCCCATGCAGCAGGGGCAGCTGGCAACAATGTGCCTTGCGAGCTCAGTACACGAGCTGTGCAAAGTGGTGTGTGAGCAGCTCCTCAGCCGAAGGTCTCTGGCGGGCCTCCACAAATATGCGCCTCAGGAAGTCCCGGCCGTGCTCAGAGATGTGGGACGGCAGCTGAGGATTGGTGGGCTGGGTGGCGATCTTGAAAATGGCAGCCATGGCTTCATACTCTGCCCAAGGTGGTTTCTCTGTCAGCATCTCTACCACAGTGCAGCCCAAGCTCCTGGAGAGAGAGAATCCCATGTCATCCCAGGCTCCCTGGCCTGCCCACCATCATGAAAGGAGGGGCCTTTCTCAGAACACCCTGAGGCAGGACTGGTCAAGCTGAGGATTGACACCTCTGTAGGGGTCCCCAAGGCCTCATCTACAAGGGCTTCATTGACCTACACCCACTTGGGTGAATCTTTAGATTGGGGAAGAGACCCCTTGGCATGGACAGAAAGAGCTCTGAGATAATCGTGTTAGTTTCCTATTGCCACTGTAACAAATTACCATGAGCATAAGACATAACAAAAATGTATTCTGGAGCTCAGAAGTCTAGAGCTAGTCTCAACGGGCTAAAGTCAATGGGTCAGCAGGGATTGTTCCTTCTGGAGGCTCTGCTCTAGGGCTGCCAGCACTCCTTGTTTCCCGGCCCCTCCTTACACCACTCCAGTCTCTTGCTTCCACTGGCCCACCTCTTGCTATCTACTCTCACCTGCGGCCTCCCTTCTGTAAGGACTCCAATTATCCTGAGCCGCCGTGGATAATCCAGGATAAGCTCCCCATCTCAAAAATCCTTCAGTTAAGCATTATCTGCAAAGGCCTTGCTGACACATAAGGAAACATTAACAGGGCGTGGGTTACTACATGGGCACCTTTGGGGAACCATGACTCAGCCCACCACAATACCGTTCTGAGGGGAAGAGATGCTCTCACAACTTCCAGGCCCTTTCAGAGGATGCACAAGAAGGAAGATAGAGCAAACACAAGCCATCTGAATGCTAGGAAAGAAAGAATCCTGCTACGATTCAGAGACTGACCCAGGCCTTCAGACTGGTGCTGCTTCTGTTAGGAATTTAGCAAACACTAGGGATGTTTTCCATGGCCCAAGTTCTCATCAATAGCAGATAGGCGCTATTTGGGGCTAAAAGGCCATGCACTTGCCGTATGCGCGGGGGTGGGCACCAACGTCCTGCACTCAGGGAGCCTGCCTCCCGGCCTGGCTCCTGAGAGGTGAGTCTCCTCTTCCTCCCGCCACACCGCACAACCCCCACAGCTCATTTCCAAGTTAGGGTCCTGACAGCCCAGATGTGGAGAGGCCATCCCCGCACGCCCTCAGCACTCACCACACGTCTGCCTTCCTTCCGTAGCCCTCACCACTGATCACCTCGGGGCTCATCCAGTAGGGCGTGCCAGTGACTGAGCGCATGCCTGTGCCTGACATGCAGATGGTCTGCAGACGCTTGCTGGCCCCGAAATCCCCCAGCTTCACGTTCCCGGCAGAATCTCGGAGGATGTTGGCTCCTAAGGCATGAAAGGGCAGAGGCTACAACTCTGGGCCCTAGAGCACTTTCTACCATCCACCCTCTTCCCCTCCCCACCAGGTCATGGGGTGGCAGGGGAGGATGGAGACTACCATGAATGAGACATGACATGCACGGAGTGCCACTGGCTCCGCCCTATAGCACAAAACGATCACTACCATGGCCAACATCTGCACAGCACTCTACAAGTGGCTTCCCCAATTACGCAATCAATCCATACCAACATCCCAAGGAAGAAATTAGAGTCTCACTTTTTAGAAAATTCAGAACGGTTAAGTGACCAGGTCTCGGGGACCCCATAGCCCGTGCCTGCTCACCCTTGATGTCTCGGTGAACGATCATGTTGCTATGCAGGTAGGACATGCCCTCTAGAATCTGCCGGGTATACTTGCGGGTCACACTCTCTGTCAGAGCTCCGTAGGCCTTCAGCTGGTCTTTCACTGAGCCCTGCAGCCACAGGAGTCAGAGGGAGTCAGCTCAGAAAAGGGTAGGGAGTGGGGCACGGCTATTTCCAGCCCCCAGCATTGCAACAAAGGAGTGATTCAGGCAATCCCAGTGAGCGAAGCCCCTGGCTTTGCTGGGGGGGGGGGGGGGGGGGGGGACCACGGGGGGGGAACCGGGACCGGCCCCGAGCGCCAGCTGCAGGACCGGAGCAGGG